>NC_048926.1:56345895-56498720 GCF_011077185.1 Oxyura jamaicensis | reverse complement strand
AAAAAAAAAAAAAAAAAAAAAAAAAAAAAAAAAAGCTGCTTTTCAGTATCCAGACAGAGGGAAATTTATTTGATGCAGTTTGTCAGCTTTGTACAAAAAAAAAGATTGGCACAAGTAAAGATTATACACATCAATTCCACTTAATTGATTTCTTACATGGTTCATCTTTCTGTTAAGTTAGTTAATGAACAGAGCTTTCAAACCACTGTTGCATTGTATTCTCTGTAGCTATCCACCTTTTTATTCCCATCCCTTAAAAGGCAAGAAAGAGCCCTACTGGGCACTGTCTTCTACTTGAGGAAAGACTAAATATTCTGCTTCTACTTGAGGCAGTTTAGCTGTTCTAATAGTGTTGTAATATTTTTCCCTCAAGGAGATGACCAGTTTAACCCATAACATTAGGCTGATGCTATCTCTGTATATATCAGGAAAGCTTAACACATATGTCCATTTTAACATTCCTATAAGAATTTATCATATCCATAGCTTGCAATATGTGTTACTATAGCAAGATTTTAAATTTAGTCCTCCAAGGCTATACAGTGCATTTGTAGAGAAAAAAAAAAAAAAAAAAAAAAAAAGTAAAACAAAGACGCTGATATATCAGGGTACTTGCTACATGCATTTAAGGGGTTTAACTCTGTCTAGCTCCAGTCCGTGAAGGAGTGAATGTCCATCTGTGGTTGGAGTCCATTAGGTGCTTTCACAGAGTATATCTTCTATCTTATTTTCATCTTGCCATTCAGTGATGTGAACTACAGCATGGAAAATGGGGACAGTTGGGAGATTTGCTTCAAAATTGCACTCCTGCTAGGAGCTAGATTGCACAGAAAAAAAAAAAAAAAAAAAAAAAAAAAAAAAAGAGAGAGAAGTTTCTAAAATAAACTGTTAAGAGTTTGTTGTCATTCTCTCTTAGTCACTTGATTTGCTCAAAGGCAGCTCTGAAATCTTCTCTAAATCCTCTGTTATTCCTTATTTACATGACATAAGAGATATATGTCATATATATACATATATTATCTTTCTTAGTCAAAATTAGAAGAAATTAAAACAAACAAAAGAAGTGTTTGCACCTTAAGGAAAAATGATTTTGGTTTCATCATGAACATCAATGTTATACCATTTAAAAAAGTTTCAATTTTAAAATGTATTCAACTTTCATATATGTAGCATAATTTTGGTACATAAAAATAATTTTGGTATATAAAAATTGCATAGAAGATATTTTCGTAGTAAGTATTTGATGCCTATAAAACGCATGGATTCTTTTGTTGTTGTTGTCCTTAGAGAAAGAAATACGCAAAATTGTGTGCACTGAGTGTATAAAATGTTGCACAAAAACAGCTGGCAATATTCCTTTGCTCTCACATCTGTCATAAGGATCAGTTCCCTGATTTCTCTCTCTCTTAGGCCATTTTCAGTTGCAGCTGCTGTAGTGTTATCTACATGAGTGATGAACATTTAATCTGCATAGACCAAGGTTCAAAACACAATTCGTTGGAAAATACCAGTCCTTGCCCTGACAATATCTTTCACTACAGTGGCCCAGGCTCTGATATTCAGGTTTATCAAAGGAAATTGTCCACAATAACCAATTTTCACCCTGTTATGCCTGGCCATGGGCTCAGTAACTCTGGATCTAAGACTCCAATATGCCAGAGTAGTCAGTAGCTGCAGTAGCAGCTATACAAAAAAAAAACCACAGGTGCTTGCCAGCATCATTCCTGCTGATATTTGCTGTCAAGCTGATAAGAAAGAGCAGCATAAGTGAACTGCTGCAATTCATGGGTGCTTCTGTATCACAGGAAATAGATCCTATTTTTGGTTTGGGCCCAAGCAAGTATTATTTGAACATGTATTAATTGTACGTGTGTATGAAATAAAAAACTCAAAAAACTCCCCCACCACTTATCTGTGAATGCTGCTTAAAATTCATTAGCCTTTGCAGTTGTTTAGACTTTCACATTAATTAGTTTTCAGACTGTACATTCTTTATAATTACCCCAAGCAAGATAAAACAAGAAAGTTTATTACACTCAATTTGTGCAATGAACTGAATCATTTGTGGAAGGTTCTATATGATTGAGGCAGTTTGGTTGCTGATGTACCATTTTCCATTTGATTATTGTTTACTTAGTGCTATGTATAATTTAAGGCCCTATTGTACTTTGTGGATGTATCATTGAGATGTGCTAGAAGTGCCCTCAAATATTGAAAACAACAGCCAGAATAATTTTTGAAAAACATCTTCCTTTCAACGCACAGAAGGCAACAGCTTTCCTTTGTTATTGTTTTGTTTTGTTTTGTTTTGTCTTTGAGTGGGGGGTAGTTTCAATAATTTTTCATATTAATGCATTTCTCTAATGACACCTCTTTGCATTACTAAGAGGTACATCTCTAGCATTTCTAGCAGGTCAAGGGAAGAGATTGCCCCTCTCTGCTCTGAGGTGGTGTGGCCTCAGCTTGAGTACTGTGTATGGTATTAGTGTCCAAAGGAGGTCTAAGAAGATGGTGAAGCACCCAGAGGACAACACATATGAAGAGCAGCTGAGACCCCTTGGTTTGTTCAGCCCAGAGCAGAGCAGGCTGAGGGGAGGCCTCATGGTGGCCTGAAGCTCCGTCACCAGGGGAGTGGAGGGGTAGGCGCTGAGCTCTGCTCTCTGGGGACAGCGACAGGACCCAAGGGAACGGCATGGAGCTGGGACAGGGGAGGGTCAGGCTGGGGGTTAGGGAAACGTTCTGCACCCAGAGAGTGGTCGGGCACTGGGACAGGATCCCCAGGGCAGTGGTCAAGGTACCGAGCCTGCCAGAGTTCAATAAGTTTTTGAACAATTTTCTTAGACATATGATTTGTGCTTTGGGTAGTCCTGTGTGGAGCTGGGAGCTGGACTTAATGATCCTTGTGGGTCCCTTCCAACTCAAGATATTCTGATTCTATGATTCTTCTTTTGGGCCCTAACCAAGGCTTAACCTGTTACATACTATGGCTTTTGATCTTAGCATGTTACTTGTTACATCCTCCTCCTCCTCCTCCTTCTCCCCCTGCTCTTTCTCCTTCTCTTCCTCCTTCTCTTTTTCCTCCTCCTCCTCTTCATATAATTTCTATATATTATATATATATAATTCATTTATTTTTTACTAGGAAGTAAAGAAAATGATTTAGACCTGAACTAAGCCTTGTGGATCATGAAAACTGGAGTTCCTTGTTATACTTGTTATTGTCTTTTAACAAGACATCTAAGTATGTGCTTTAAACACAGTCATAGATATGAAAAAAAAAAAAAAAATCTACAAAGCCGAACGATCTCATTAGACTATAAGTTTTCTTCATGCTTTTACAATTAAAAGTAGATGCTCTTGCAATAAAACCTGAGTTACAAGTTTCTTGTTTCGAGTGAATCTTTTCATTCACAGTGAATCTGTCCCTTCTGGGCTAGACTTAAGAATAAAGGACTAAACTGCTTCTGCTCAGGTGTGCTCACTCAGACCCTAGCAGCTGTGTATGTAGAGAAAGAAGACTAGTGCAGGAAATACTTTTCTTGCCTCCCAAAAGCACCATTCAGAGTTCCTCAGTCAAAAATTCTACCATGGCTCTTCTGTACCTGTGAATATCCTGTATTGAAGGATTTTTGTTACCTGAATTTGCTTAAATCCATATTTTTTTCAGGCACAACACACTGTGGCAAAAAGCTTGTCAATGCATTTTACTTTTAATCTAAAAATTACTTCTTCTGAAGTCTGATGTCTAAATTTAGTCATGGTAAGTGGTAAACAATTGTTTTTTATACATTTCCATAACATTTATGACTTTATAGATAGGATTAAACAGTATTTTCTTGATAAAGAAGCTCTCAAGAATGAGTATGTCTTTCTGAGTATAGCAATAAATAATATTGTATTCTGTAATTTATTTATTTATTTTTAATTTTACAAGAAGGAGATTCCAAAGAAATTTGTTTTGGAAACAATCAACGGACCTCTGAGAAGCTAAAGCTCTGCTACAGTCTCCCAAGACTTGCAGTCTTCTGGTTGTATGTCAGACAGCTGGGAAGTTTAAGTTCCCAATTTAGACAAAAGCGCATCTTCCATTTTGTCATCTTACGCCATCTGCCTGCTGATGCAGGTACAGCTAGAGCTCCTCCGCAAATCCCAGGGAAATGGTGAAATTTTAAACTAATTTAATCAGATTTCTTATAGTAGCAGCTGCACAAATCTGTGTACAAAGCATAGACCCGAATATCCTGCAAGCAAAGTAGATAACAGACTGTTCAAATACACTTTCTGTTGGTGAGGAGGTCAAATAGTAATATGGAAGGAAGAGAGACAAAATATCTTGAGGTGTGCTGTGCTCTGACACTATGTGGCCAAGTTAAACACCATCTGATCTTAAAAGGTGGTAATAGTGGCTGTATTAAGACAATGAACAAAACTTGCTTTAGACCATAGAGCACAAAAAGTGCCAGGTGAAAGCAAGTTGAATGACCTAAGGAAATCTTATCTATGATAGTCTTTGGCTGTGTATTCCATAAGAACGGAATTTCTTCTACAAAAATACAAAATCTGACACCACAGACTCATCAACAGATGATTCGGTTTTGATGGGCATTATTTTTTTATGAATTCCTTTCTTGAAAAACTGATGTGGTTCAGTCCCTAATAGATTTTTTTCTACCCATAAGGAAGATGATAAACTTTAATACAACTTTTTGTTCATGTATCGTTTTTTTTTTTTCATAGTTCAATAAAAACAAAACAAACAAACAAACAAACAAAAACAGGGTTTCAGTCTGGTAGTTTCATATGTGGGATATCTATCCCACATATGGAGGATATGGAGGATATAAATGGAGGGTTTTTATTATTATTATTATTATTATTATTTATTTGGAATCAATTTTATTTTAGGAAAATACCACAGTCAAATTCTTCAAGAAGTCAGTAGCTAAGGATTTTAATGAGAACCTAGGTTAAGTTTATTTTTATTTTATTTTCATAGAAGTAATATTGGGTGTTTCACAACGCAGTTCTTCAAGGTAATGTTCAGGGACAGATGCCCAGAACAATCTTCTTGATTAACTTGGCAGAATTTCCTTCCTATTAGCTTTAATATTTCTCTGTTAGTAGTTTTATTTCTCTGAATAACTGCTCCTTTTAATAGCCAAGATACTTACAAAAAGAGAGCTCTGGAGCAGCATAAGCATGCTTAGTCTTACACAGTTCAAGGTCTCCAGTTTGCATACTGTCTCAGTCTTGGATAAACAGCAACAGAACCAGACAACCACATAAGTATTTGGAAGATTATATATCCTTATCATTGCAGCTATTCTCACATGATGTTATTTAATGAATATACTGAGATTGCTTCTGTGCACATGCAGACTACATTTTACTGTTTGTATCAAGCCAGTAGCAAGCCTAGGACATTTTGCTCTTAATGACACCTTTGGGATAGCTTAACTTTGAAGACTGTCATTTTACATTGGCTTTTCAGCATATGGATTATATGGTTGACTCGGTAATGTAACAGATACCTCTGATGCCTTTATGCCAAATATTTCCATTGATCACTATTTCCTAATTAAAATGAAAGAATGTTACTCTGAATCTCTAGTTATGGTTTCTTCAAACGAGAGCAATTACTATATCCTGCCTCTTTTTTTTTTTTTTTTTTTTTTTTTTTTCCCTGTATACAGAATACACTTAATATATTTCCCATGTTTCATCAATATAGCTGTTTTCTGAGACTTGGATCAAACAGGATTTTTATTTCCTTAGTATTCCCACAGCTTTCAGTGATATAAACGGATGAGGGTATATATTCCATGTTGAAACATTCATTACATGTATGGAAGAATTAAAAAATTACACTTTGAGATATGCAGAAATACTGATGATTATGACAACCTAAACTTATCTTCTGTAAAGCATTTAAAACTGGAAACTCATAATGTTACTGATATTCATATACACCATGAAATTTTTATATGAGAATATTATCACAGTAAGCTGATGCATGACACAATGTTGTGTTTTCATATTTTCAGTAAGTTCCTTTTAAGTAAGTAGACGATGCTCTCCTAAGACATCTATAAACCAGTAATAACTTAAAATGAAATGACCAGTTTAATATTGCAAACTCCTTGATATGGTGTGATAAACCATAAAAGTAAACAAAACATAGATCAAGACTAACTGTGAAAGACCATGTGACATTTCTCAGTTACATCTTGTACATATGGAGTAGTGGAGGGTCTAGACAGGTTTTTGGAGCTCTCTTTGAGTGTATCAAATAACTAGGAGAGAATGTCAACAGGATGTCAACTTTAATGGCTTATTTTAGAAACTTCAATTTCTCTGTGTAATATAGCTCATAGTACAGAAAATCGAATAATTCAAGTAGTCTTTTAATTCTCTTAGGAAACAATAGCTTTCTGTCATCATATTACTTAATTATACTGATTATGTCAATAACAACATATAGAGATTACACTTTGTAAGAGCAAACACGAGACGTTCCTTTGCTAACTTAACTTATTACATGCATTAAAAATAGATTTTTTTTTGCTTTATCATCAAAAATATAAGAAAATATTATCTTAATTATTCATAAACTAAAATATCAATGCTGTCAAAAATAATTAAATATTTAATGCAAATATAATTGTAAAACTGACCTAATTATGCTACTCTCTCTCCTTTTAAATACCCTGTGCTAGCTTCCTCTTCGCTTTTAATTCACATTCATATTTCTTGTTTCCACCTAGAAGCAGCCTATTAGCCTAGTCAGCAGGAAGACCAACCTGTATTATAACTTACATTTATCAAGGCAGTATGTTTTGCTTTTGAATTTGGCATTTATCAAAGAACGCAAGTTTATTCAAAAAAAAAAAAATCTGAGCAGTTCCACCCATTCTGCTTCTATGACTGCTGATTTTTCTGCTTATTGTTTTGGAGTTTGAACAATTGCAGTAATTGATAGATTTTCATAATTTCCTTGCATTGTCTTTAGCAAAGACAAAACAAAACAACCTTCTGTCCCTCAAATTCCTAGAAAAAATATAAAAACAACATACCACATTTTTTTTTTTTAATAGCAGTTTTGAAGAACAGACTTCAACCATACTTTTACATAAAGAAATGACTGTCTAGTCATATTACTTCAGTTTTCTTTTCTTCTGTGGATAAGCTAAAACTTAACATAAAACATGATGTTATTTGACTTGCTATGTAAACTCCAGTTCATCCATTTAATCCATGCAGACCAACTTGTGGAGTGGGCTTCTGTGCTATAAAGCAAGACAACTGTGATGCAGGCTTTGTTTGACAATTTAAATAGAGTTAGAAACTTTAGTATATATGTATATATTTCTGTTTAAAATAGGAGAAATGGAAAGTGGAAGGTGATTCTGGCTAGTTTCAGAACTAGGGCAAAGAGTTAAGTACAGATTATGAATTTAGGATATTAATATTTAAGCATTTTTGTCATCAATCCATAAGTGAATACTGTTTTTTATATATATAAATATATACACACATATATATTTATATACATTTTAAAAAGTATTAGAGTTGCATTAAATCTTTTAAAGTTACAGCTTATTTATACTTTTCTGCAGTAAAACTTAGACATTATCAACAATAAAAATCACTAGTGCTATGTTAAACAAAATAAAAGTTACCAAGGATGTATATTCATAGCAAGTGAATTGAAAATCATTGGCTGTTAAACGTCCATGACTAACTAGATGCAACTATAAACTTGTCAGTAGTTGTCTGGAAAATTATGGGGAGAAAACATTTGAAGACTTAACAGTACCTTATAAAGTATCTTGCAGAAAAACAAATGAACAAGAAACCAAAAACAAAACCAAAAGCAAGCATGTATGTTCCTTTCAGTTTATTCATATTTATTGCATTACATTAGAAAGAGCATCTGTCCTAAAGCTCATCCTAAGGTTTTGATACTGTTGGTGGTGTTTTATCTTATTTATTTATTTATTTATTTATTAATAATACTAATAAAATAAGTCAGACAAATACACTCCCATTTTTAAAAGAGTAGAAAGGAAGACTAGGGGAACTACAGGCTGGTGAATCTCACCTCTGTGCCTTTGGAAGATTGTGAAACAAATCCTCCTGGAGCAATGTTAAGGCATGTGCAGGATGAGGAGGTTATCCAAGACAGCCAGCATCACTTCATTAAGGGCAAATTGTGCCTGACCAATCTGGTGGCCTTCTATGATGGAGTAACTGCATCAGTTGACAAGGAAATATCAACCAACATCATCTACCTGGACATCTATAAGGCCTTTGACATGGATCTATGCAACATCCTTATCTCTAAATTGGATTTGAAGGGTAGACTATGGTGGATAAGAAATTCACTGGATAGCTGTATCCAGAGAGCTGCAGTCAATGGCTATGTCTGGGTGGAGGTCAGTGATAAGTGGTGTCCCTCCCGCATTTGTCTGGGGACCGGTGGTGTTTAATATCTTTATCAATGACTTAGACACCAGTGGGATCAAGCACACCCTCAGCAAGTTTGCATATGACACCAAGCTGAGTAGTGCAGTTGATACAACAAAAGGAAGGGATGACATTCAGCGGGAAAAAAGCTCAACATGAGCCAGCAGAAGGCCAACTGCATCCTGGGTTGCATCAACACAAGAGTAACCAGCAGGTCAAGAGAGCAGCCTGTCTGGTGGTTTTATTCAGCTGAGCAGCTGAGCTCCAGAATAACCACTCTCTCACTCCCCTTGCTCAAGGGGAACAAGGGAGAAAACACAATGAAAAGGGCTCAATGTTTGAGAAAAAGTCTGGGAGATCACTCAACAGTTACCGTCATGGGCAAAACAGAGGCAGCAGAAGGAGATCAATGCAATTTCTTACCTCTTACTAACCAGCTACAACAATGAAAAACTAAAACCAAGCAAACAAAAAATAAAATAATCTTTCTCCCATCTACCCTCTCTTTCACCAAGCCATACAGGGAAACAGGTAATGGGGGTTGTAGTTTTTGCATCTATAGCGCTTCGTCTCCACTGCTCGTTCACGGCCACTCTCTGCCCCTGCTCCACATGGGGTTCCTCGCACAGGATGCTGTCCTTCCCGAACTGAGCCTGCGGGGGCTGCCCACAGGCTCCCACATGGCTCCATACAATGGGGTCCATCCATCCCCCAGGAGCAAGCTGCTCCAGCACGGGTCCCCCACGGGCAGGCAGCAGCTCCCCCCAGCCCCCCTGCTCCTGCGTGGGCTCCTCTCCATGGGCTGCAGCTCTGGCCCGGGGTCTGCTCCTGCGGGGGCTCTCCATGGGCCGCAGCCTCCTCCAGGCCACATCCACCTGCTCCAGCGGGGGCTCCTCCATGGGCTGCAGCGTGGAGATCTGCTCCATGTGGGACCCATGGGCTGCAGGGGGACAGCCTGCTCCACCAGGGGCCTCTCCCTGCACAGGCCGCAGGGGAACTGCTGCTCCATGCCTGGAACACCTCCCACCCTCCTTCTGCACTGACCTTGGGCAGGTCTCTCATATTTCTCACTTCTTCTCCCAGCTACTGTTGCACAGCATTTTTTTTTTTTTTTTCCCTTCCTGAAACCTGCTGTCCAAGAATCACAAACAGCATTGTTTATTGGCTTAGCTCTGGTCAGTAGCAGGCCCCTTTTGGAGCCATCTGAAACTAGCCCTTAATCTAACATGGGGCAGCTTCTGGACTTTTCTGACAGAAGCCACCCCTGTAGCCTACTGCTACCAAAACCTTGTCACATAAACCCAATACTATGCAACCCCTCTACTCTGCCTTTATGAAGCCCCACTTGGAGTGCTGCATGCAGGTCTGGCACCCCCAGCATGAGAAGGATCTCTACCTGTTAAAGCAGGTCCAGAGTAGGGCCACAAAGATGATCAGAGGGTGTGAGCACCTCTCCTGTGAAGACACTCCGAGGGAACCAGGGATGAGCCTGAAGAAGAGAAGGGTTTGGGGAAACCTCATTGTGGCCTTTCAGTACATAAAGGAAGCATATATAAAAGACGGAGAGTAACTTTTTACTCTGTCATATGATAGGTAGGACAAGGGGAAACCCTTGATTTTGTTTGGGAGTTAGAAAGGTCTCAAAGCTAATTTCAATAGCCAGATTGCTATCCTGTTTTGGAAATAAAAATGTTCAGGTCTAAGGCTGAAGGCTGTGCAGAGTTAGAGCACCAGAAAGTAGCCCAGGTTGTGCTCATTAGTTATGTTTACAAAAGGAAATCAGTCTTCTGAATCTCCATGTAACTGGATTTTTTTTCCATTTAACTGGATCTTTTTTTCCACTACCGTTTTCTTCATTACCGCTTTTTCTTTCTTTCTTTGAGAAAGATGAGATATACTATAAGCAACTGAGAGAAGTCTTTCAGTCTCTAGACCTTGATCTTGTGGAGGACTTCAACTTACAAAATGTCTGCTGGAAATACAACACAGCAGAGAGGAAACAGTCTACAAGTTTTCTGGAGTGTGTTGGAAGATAACTTCCTGACAGAGCTGGTGAGTGAGCCAACTAGGTACAGTGCCCCACTGGACCTTTAGCTTTTTAACAGAGAAGGACCTGTGGGTGATGTGAAGGTTGCAGGCCATCCTGGGCATAGCTTTCAGGCAGTTCTGAAGGGCAAAGTAGTCCAGGAAGGACACTTCAAGAAAGAAGTCCTAAAGGCACAGGTGCAGGCCATCCCCACATGCCGAAAGATGAGCCAGCATGGAAGAAGACTGCCCTGGCTGAGCAGGGAGCTGTGGCTAGAACTCAGGAAGAAAAAGAGGGTTTATGACCTTTGGAAGAAGGGGCTTGCCACTGAGGAGGACTATAAGGATGTCATGAGGCATGGACAAAATTAGAAGGACCACAGCCCACCTGAAGCAACAGGCTTGGAGAAGATTAGATTGAAAGCTTCCTGGTGGTAAGGGACCTGGGGGTATTGTTCCATAGCTGGTTGAATATGAGACAGCAGTGTGCTCAGGTGGCATCCTGAGGGCACTAAATAGCATCCAGGCTTGTATCAGAAATAATATGATCAGAAATACAAGGGAAATGATAGTCCCGCTGTACTTGGCTCTGGTGAGGCCAGACCTCAAATACTGTGTTCAGTTTTGGGCCCCTCATTACAAGAAGGAAACCAAGGTGCTGGAGTGTGTCGAAAGAAGGGCAACGAGGCTGGTGAAGGGCCTAGAAGAACAAGTCTTATGAGAACAGCTGAGGGAGCTGGGGTTGTTCAGCCTAGAGAAAAGGTAACTCTGGGGACACCTTATTGTACGTGGCAATTACCTTAAAGGATGCTGCAGCAAGGTGGAGATCAGTCTCTTCTCCCAAGCAACAAGTGCTAAGAGAGGAGGAAACAGCCTTAAATTGCACCATGGGAGGATGGGATATTAGGAAAAAAATATTCACTGAAAGGTGTTGGAACAGGCTAGGCAGTTTTGGCTACTTGGCTACTGAGTTTATCCTCTTCACTGAAAATATGATAGTATTTTTAGTAATAACCAAAGGTATACCTGCCACATATATTTTTCTTAAATGGGTTTATTTGTGGACAGTGTGCCACCCAACACTAGTCAGACTGAAAACTACCATTCCTGCAATTAACAAGAGGTTTTGAAATTGGGATTTGAAAGTAACGTGTGGTCAGTTACTCTGAGATTTGGTTCCTTTGGTTTCAGTGGTGGAATATCTATTTCTGTTTTACCCCCACAGATGAACAACTTCAAACAGATATATCTTGCCCTGCATGTGTTGCTCTAGTTCCTGTTTTGGTTTCTCAGGAGGGGGGAAAAATATATTTGTGTATATATATATATACACACATATATATAGTACACATAAAATTTTGAGTCCCGTTGAATGCCATACGGTATTGCAGAGGTAACATCTAGAACTGTTTTAGGATCGCAGAAGAAAAGCTTTCTGTAAATATAAAAACTAATGGTCATACTTCAGACCCTTATCAAACTATGAAATTGATACTTCTAGATCCCGTAGTGCATTTGTAGAACACAGAAAAATAAAGTATTTACTCATGGTGACATAATGTATGGAGTGTAATGGAAAATACTGTAGAAATGATATAGTGTGGTTTATAAATAAGTTAGTCACAAATTAATAATAATAAAAAATAAATAAATAAGCACAGATATTTTATTTCTTTCAGAAGTTCATTGTAGAAGCTTACAAATCACATAAACACATTACACTGTAGTGGGAAAAGCTACTTTATTCACACAAAGGGTCTTGTGTGCAACAACACAGTTCGGAATTGTACTGCACTCCTCCTTTCTCCACCTACAACTGAGTTTACAATTTGCTCTGAATTGACGTTTGAATCATGGCTCAATTTACTTTGTTAGCACAGGAAACAAGCAGCCTAAGGAAAGTAAAAGGCAAGGACTATAGAATTCAGCTGCTTTATGTCTCCTAATGAGGTGGTATTATCAATGTTGATGTATGGGGGGGGCTTCATTTCTGTTGCAGTTTGCACAAATCTTTGAGAGGAAATTGAGTGCACCCT
This sequence comes from Oxyura jamaicensis, assembly GCF_011077185.1. Lineage (NCBI taxonomy): Eukaryota > Metazoa > Chordata > Aves > Anseriformes > Anatidae > Oxyura > Oxyura jamaicensis. The sequence goes on along the minus strand of NC_048926.1, from coordinate 56,486,193 downwards.
CAGTAAGTTTGCAAATGAAACCAAACCAAGTTGGTAGGAAGTGTCAGTCTGCCGGAGGGTAGAAGGCCCTGCAGAGGGACCTGGACAGAATGGGTCAATGGGCAGAGGCCAATGGGATGAGGTTCAACATGGCTAAGTGTCAGTCCTGCACATTGGCCACAACAACCCCATGCAGCATTACATGGCTGGGGCAGCGTGGCTGGAAAGATTTGCAGAAGAAAAGGACCTGGGGGTGTTGATAGATGCTCGCCTGAACATGAGCCAGCAGTGTGCCCAGGTGGCAAAGAAGGCCAATGGCATCCAGGCTTGTATCAGGAATGGTGTAGCCAGCAGGACCAGGGAGGTGATTGTTCCCCTGTACTCGGCTCTGGTGAGGCCACACCTTGAGTGCTGTGTTCAGTTTTGGGCCCCTCACTATAAGAAGGGCATCGAGGTCCTGGCGCGTGTCCAGAGCAGGGCTACAAAGTTGGTGAAGGGCCTGGAACACAAGTCCTGTGAGGAGCGGCTGAGGGAACTAGGGTTGTTTAGTTTGGAGAAGAGGAGGCTCAGGGGGAATGTCATTGTTCTCTGCAACTTCCTGAAAGGAAGTTGTGGTGAGCTGAGGGTCAGCCTCTTCTCGCAGTGATAGGACTAGAGAGAATGTCCTCAAGATGCTCCAGGGGAGGTTTAGTTTATAAATTAGGAGATATTTCTTCTCAGAAAGAGCAGTCAGGCATTGAAATGGGTTGCCCAGAGAGGTGTTGGAGTCACCGTCCCTGGGGATGTTTAAGGAAAGATTGGACGCAGTGCTTAGGGACAGGGTGTAGTGGGTAACCTTGGTAGTAGGGTGATGGTTGGACCAGAAGATCTTGAAGGTCTTTTCTAACCTAATGATTCCAGGTCTTCTCACAGTATGCATGAGAAGCTTCATATGCCAGCTTGGACACATTTATAGGAATAGGGACTGCTATGCTTGCTGCCAAAACAATAAAGTAATTCTGTACTAAGTGGAAATTTACAAAGACTGGTTTTCAGCATGCATTCTTTTCTGTTTGTTCTGTTCTGCATGCATTCTTTTCAGTTTAATAGGATGTTTGTAGATGTTCCTATTCACTGGGGTCTTCCTTCTTATCTCTTCTTAATCTTTTTTTTTTTTTTTCCTTTTTAATGTTACAAACAAAATGTCTTTGAGAACTCTTTCTCTCTGTCATATTTAAGTGAAATAGGCCAGCATCTTTTGTTATTAGAGAGACTAGCAGAAGGACTTGTACTCATGCAAAAGTACTTGTGCAAATAATGTGGTCTTGAAGTTTGTTTCCTTAGAGTCAGGCTAAAGTCAAGAACTTACCTACAATAACATTTATTTTGCAACACAGTATAATCAAACTAAGAGGCAAAGAAAAACAAAGATTTTTATTTTATTTTATTTTATTTATTTTATTTTATTTTATTTTTGCATAGTTTATAATGTTTCATTCTACTGGGAGTGATTTTTTTTTTTCATCAAGAAATTGTATTACAGGCATTATTCAGCTTTACAGTGATTGCTACTAGAATAAAAGAGGACTGAAAAAGGTGCAATTTACACACAATTAGGAACACTTAAGAACACCATGCCATCAAGAATAAAAACAATCTTTAGAGTCCACCCAGTGGCACAAAATGTTTGTAATGTATGTCTATGACTGTGGAAAAAATATTTTACATACTGTATTATTTCAAAAATATGTTGTCACATTTTCTGATAATGTAGATCTAAAGCCATAAAAATATTGATCACAAACAGTACTTCAGTTTTCTGTTAAATATGTTATTTTGAATGTGACTGAATAGAAGTTCACACTTAAAACCAAAATCTAATTTCAAGTGTTCAATAAAGTTTAAAATTTATAACAATTAAACAAAATAAATTATTGTGCAAAGGAGACAAGAATATCCGTTATCTCCAAGGCTAAAATTTATGGAGGGGTTTGTCCTTTTATTTTCTTGAATATGTCTTATTCTCCCCAGATAATACGTCCTGTGTAAAATGTTGTGACATGATCAGAAAGAAGAGTGTGAATTTTGTAGATTATAGATATATTTCAAGCATGTAAACAAAGCCTTTACTGACTTTGGGACACATGAATCACAATCCTCCTGAATAATACTATCGAGAGACAAAAATTCACTGGGCAAGATAGAAGGCAGCTTTTTGTGACCTGCTGTATATGAAATGAAGTGTCAGTTTCTTTGCCTGATGAGAAATAGAAAACATTACAAATGTAATGGAAACTACAGCTCATTGAAATATGTATGTTGCTTTTGGAGTGTTAACTCCTATTGTATATTTACATAGAAAGGTACTGAATTAATGCAATAGTGTACATGTGTGTGAGTGTAAGTATGCATGTGTGTGTAATACAACTGAGAAGAAAGGGGAAGAGGTGAGATAGCTGTGTTTGGATTAATGAATTATATGGAAGACTGAATTTCTACATGCCTTCTCATTTACTTGCTCATATGAGGTTTCTTTGGTCATTAAATTGCAGTTTTTGTGAATGTGGAATTTTGATGGACACTATGGTTCTGCTTTCCTCAGATTACTCATAAAATTGCCCTTCTTCAAGACATGCAATCAAAGAAGGAGCTTGTTCCATTGTTAACAAGAGATACAGACAGAAAATTGCAGGGACAGACAGGATTTTTATAATACAGTAATATTTATCATGCATACCCAAGTCTGAACATGTGTGCAGGTACACAACCACCTTCACATTTACTAATGTAACCAACCACAGTGGTGAAGAGCAAAGGCTCTTGGGAAAATGTTACTTCTCTAATATGTACCAGGTTATTAAACACACATACTGAAGCAATTGTCACTGTAACCAAAGTATGACATGCTGCTCCATTAGGTGTATGTAATAAATAGAAGATATTATAAAATGAGATTTACAGCATCTATTACTGTTTCCTGCTAGAAAGAAACACAAAGTCATAAAGGGGATATATGATAAGCTGTGGAATATGGAAAAAGATTGCTTATGCAGCACTATATTCCCTAGAGATCCTGTTAAAGGCAGTCCACACAAAGAGCAAGAAAGAGCAGATAAAAAAGTGCTTAAACCATAGGGAAATGAGAAAGGCCACTCTATGAATGGATAGTTTATAATCTGGGCAGCTGCTTTACAAAATCAACAATGAAAAAGGACTGGAAAATAATAATAATAATATATATATATATATATGATGATTTTGCTTATCATGAAAAAAAACAGTAAAACGGGTATTCCTTAGTGAAACAAAGCTCTAGTCTCCAAAATTCATTAATAAACAAGGTAATGCTGGGAAAATATGCAATTTATCTTTGCTGTGCTGGTGCAGCAACTGACAAACACCTGCCCATTTGTCTTACTCTGAGAGCTTGCTGTGGGCATCACTGATGAGTCCTTGCCATTGCTTTGACATCACAAATATTGGCTTTTGGAAATGAGAAACCTGGTGACTAGATTGCAAATGCAATGCACTGCATAAACAATTGGAAATCTGCATCTCACCAAAATAACCAGCAACGTTCATTTCAGAAAATAAAAGGGTGCATTCCGCAGTGCAGCAGGTGGTCATGGTGTGCAGGGGAGGGGTCCTGCACCAGGGTAGCCCGAGGGAACAGGAGAAGCCACCAGCACCCAACAACCCACATGAGAGTGGCCAAGGAGGCATGGGCAAGGCCAACAGCACCAACAGCCACCCCCACATGTACAAAGACAGCCTCTGGGGAACTCGGCACCCAGGGCCATGGTAGCCAGGGTGGGCAAAAGCTGTGTCCCCTGTGGACTCTCCAACCACAAGGAGTGACACAGCTACCCAGACAGAGCTCCCAAGGGAACATTGCGGCAGGAGGTGGGCAGGCTGAGGAGCATCAGGGAGATGCAGAAGGAGATTGACTAGTGGAATCATACTCTACCATCGCTGGGACAGATCAACCAGCCAGCCGCAGAACAAGAGATAAAGGATCCCCTACCCTCTCACCAGCAGAGATTAGGAGGAGACCTAGGAGATAGGAGTAAAAGGGGGAATAGAAGCAGGTTTCTGCTCAGAGCAGCAGGCAAATCCCCTTCCCAGGTGCCCTTATACAACAGGTATGAAGATGTGGAACTTGGTAGACAGGCAAACAATGTTATGGATGAAGGTCCAGCTAGGTTGTAAGGGTCATCTAGGGCAAGTCAGCCTATCCCCTGTATCACAACAACCTCCATAAGGAAAAAAGGTTATTGTCACAGGGGACATTGCCACACTCCCTCCTGAGGAGAACAGAAAGCCTTATATGCTGAGCAGACCCGACCCATAAGGAAATCTGCAGCCTCCCTGAGACTGACATCTCTAGAAAAGTCACTTGCCTGATACAAACTCTGATTGTCATCCACTATTGTTTTTTCATTTCAGCAATGATGAAGTAGCAAAGAGAAATCCAAGGGCAATCAAAAGGTATTTCAGGGCTTTGGGGCAATTAGTTAAAGGATCATGGGCACAGGTCGTTTTTTTTCTCTATCTTTCCGGTAGTAGGGAAAGACACTGGAAAGAACAAGCAAACCCAACTGATCAATACTTGGCTCCAAGGCTGGTGTCACTAGAAGAATTTGGGGTTTCTCAGTTATGGGATGGTATAAAAAACAGTAGGCCTGCTGGTGCCTGATGGGACACCTGAGGAAAAGTATTTTTGCACAGGAGTTAGCAAGGCTGACTGATAGGGAGTGAAACTAGACTTGAAGGGGGAAAGGGACAAAACCAGTGATAAGCTATGGGATGGCACACCAAAATCTGAGGGATTGCATGAGTAATACTTCAGTCTGCTCTACGAAGTGCTGGGTACGATGAAGCAAATTTGAAATGTTTCTACAACCAATGCATGCAAACATAAGGAATAAGCAAGAGGAGCTCCACTCTTCGTCAGTCCCAGAGCAACAACATCATAGGCTTAAGCAAAACTTTGTGGGAAGTGTCTTGTAACTGATGTGTTACAGTGGATGGTTATAGGCTCTTCAGAAGGGGTAGGCAGGGCATGTGAGGTAGGGTGGTAATGCTGTATGTAATGGAGAGGCTGGGCTGTGTGGAGCTTGCAGAGGCAATGGCACAGTTCAGAATCTCTGAGTGACGATCAAGGGACAAGCAAATAAAGTAGATATTATTGTGGGAATCTACTCTAGGCCAGCCACCCAGGATGACAACACCGATGACATATTCTTTAAGGAGCTAAGAGATACCTCTAGATCAGCCACCCTTGTCCTCATGGGTGACTTCAACTTACCAGAAGAAAACTAGGAATACCACACAGCTAATACAAACAGATCCAGGAGACTCCTAAAACACCTGATGATAAATTCTTGGTACAGGTACAAAGGGAGCCAATGAGGAAAGGTGCCCTTCTAGATCTATTGCTTGTGAACAGACAGGGTCTCATGGGAGAAGTGGCAATAGGCATCCATCATGGCCATAATGAACATATGTTCATTAGTAGTCAGGTTTAAAGTCATCGGTGATAGGAGGAAAACTGCCACCAAAATTTCAATCCTGGATCTAGGGAGAACAGACATCAGGCTGCTCAGAGAACTCATTAGCAAGGTCCCCTTGGAAACTACTTTTGAAAGCATTGGGGTACATCAGTGCTCATCACTTTTTAAGTGCCACCTCTTAAGATTACATGATCAGACAATTCCAAAATGTCAGAAGTCAAGCAGGTGGGGCAGAAGGTCGGTTTTGCTGAGCAGTGATCTTCTGGATCTTATTTGGAAGAAGAGTCTATGGCCACTGGTAGTAAGGTCAGGCAACATGGGAGGACTACAGGGATACTATTTGACATTGCAGGGAGAAAATTTGCATGGACAAAGCTCAATTAGAGTTGAAGCTGGCCAATATGGTGGGGGACAATAAAAAGTTTTTTTTGTTTGTTTGTTTGTTTGTTTTGTTTTTGTTTTTGTTTTTGTTTGTTTGTTTGTTTTGCTTTGTTTTTAATATGTTAACATCAAAATGAAGACCAAAGAAAACTTTTGTCCATTGGTTCATGAGGATGGTCACCTCACAGATAGGGACACAGACAAAACATAGACAATGTCTTCTTTGCCTCTTCAACACATACGATGGGCTCTGGGACCCAAAGTACTCTGAGTTGAAGGACTGTAACTGTGGTAATGGTAAACACCCAGACAACCCCAAACTTTTGTGGGACTTGCTGCTCCACCTGGATGCACAAAAGTCTATGGGGACCAGTGGGATTCATCCCAGGGTACTTGTCATGGTTTTGTCTGGGACAGAGTTAATTTTCTTCACAGAACCTAACAAAATGCTGCATTTTGGATTTGTGATGAAAACAGTGGTGATAACACACTGATGTCTTTAGTTGTTGCAGAGCAGCATTTTCATAGAGCCCAGGAGTTTTCAGCTTTCCATGCTGCCCTGCCAGCAAGGAGGCTGGGGTGCACAAGATTCTGGGAGGGAACACAGCCAGGACAGCTGACACAGACAGGCCAAAAGGATGTCCCATGTCATGTGTTGTAATGCTCAGCAATAATAACTGGGTAAACAAGGGGCATATTTAGAGTTATGGCATTTGTCTTCCCAAGAAACTTATGTGTGATGAACCCTGCTTCACTGGGTGTGGCTGCTAATGGAAAGTAACGAATTCCTTGTTTTGCTTTGAGTTTGCACACAGATTTTTCTTTACCTAGTAAAATGTCTTTATCTCAACCGATGAGATCCTGCACTTTTACCTTTCCAATTCTCTTCCACATCCCACCAGTTGTGAGGGAGAAACTGGCTGTGTGGCACTCAGATGCCTGCCAGGCTAAACCACAACAGTTAGTGAAAGTGCTGGCTGATAGTCATCTCAAGACCTCTATTATTTTTCAATGATACTGGGAATCTGGAGAGGTCTCAGTCAAATGAAAGCTGGTAAACATTGTTCCAATTTTCAAGAAGGGCAAGAAAAAACGATCTGGTAATTATAGGACTGTCAGTCTCACTTCAGTGCCTGGTAAAATTATGGAGAAAATTATTCTGGGAGTCACTGAAAAACACCCTAACAACAATGCAGTCATTGTTCATAGTCAACAAAGGTTCATGAGGGGAAGGTCCTGTGCAATGAAGTTAATTTCCTTTTATGACAAGGTCACCCATCTAGTTGACCAAGGGAAGCTAGTTGATGTAACCTTTTTGGATTACAGTAAAGCTTTCAATATTGTTTCTCACGGTAGCCTTCTGCGCAAAATGTCCAGCATACAGCTAGATAAAAACATAATACAATAGGTGAACAGTTGGCTGATGGGTTGGGCCAATGCTTTATAGGGAATGGGGTTACAACAAGATGGCTGCCAGTCACTTAATAAGGTTCCACAGTGCTCTGTTTTAGGGCCTGTTCTCTCCAATATTTTCATAAATGACTTGGATATGGGACCAGAAGGTTTGCAGATGAGACAAAACTAAACTGGGAGGAAGTGTTGACTTCCTGACTGTTAAAGAGGCCTTGCAGAGAGATCTGGACAGATCAGAGATCTGGGCAATCACCAACAATATGAAGTTTAACAAAAGCAAGTGCTAGATTCAGAATTTGGGATGGAGTAACCCTGGCTATATGCACAGATTACAGGATGAGAGGCTGGAGGGCAGCCCTGTAGAAAGGTATCTGGAGGGTTTTATTGAGAACAAGTTGAATATGAGTCATCAGTGTGTCCTGGCAGCCAGGAAGGCCAACCATACCCTGGGGTGCATCAAGCATGACGTAGCTAGTCGGTTGAGGGAATTGTCCCATTCTACTCTGCACTGGTGTACAGTTTTGGGTGCCACAATATCAGAAGGACACAAAACTATTAGACAGTGTCCAAAGGAGGGCTACAGGGATAGTCAAAGGTCCAGAGGGCAAGACATGTGAGAAGCAGCTGAGGTCTCTTGTTGTGTTCAGCCCAGAGCAGAGCAGGCTGAGGGGAGGCCTCATGGTGGCCTGAAGCTCCCTCACGAGGGGAGCGGAGGGGCAGGCGCTGAGCTCTGCTCTCTGCGGACAGCGACAGAACCTGAGGGAACGGCATGGACCTGGGACAGGGGAGGGTCAGGCTGGGGGTTAAGGAAACGTTCTGCACCCAGAGGGTGGTCAGGCACTGGGACAGGCTCCCCAGGGCACCAAGCCTGACTGAGTCCAAGAAGTGTTTGGACAGTGCTTTCAGACATAAGGAATGATTTTTGGGAAGTCGTGTGGAGATAGAAGTTGCATGCAATGATCCCTGTGGGTTCCTTCCGACTTAGGATATTCTATGATTTTATTCTATAGATGTTTTTGTACTTGAATAAGAAAGAAAATAAAAGTTGAAGAAAAAATGTCTGTAAGGCAAATATTCTTGTCTCAGCTCTTTGTTTCGATCAGATGTTTCAGATTTGTAATGAGCATTGACACTAATTGAAAATCCTGTGAATTAAAAGCATATCATGAATAACATCAGTATTTCACGTCAGACCTCCAAGCACTTCACAGCATACTTTTTTTTTTTTTTTTTTTTTTTTTTTTTTTTTGTCTGAGACTATTAGTCATGATGTAGACTTACATTTTTTTTTACTGGTGATCCACTCAAGCAAAAAGTATGTCTGGAAAACGATAGGTAAAACTGAACTGTTGAGGTTTGACTGCCACACATATACATTTATTTTCTCATGCAAAAGAATATGAAATTCTTGCCTGATATCTTCATCTGGGCTTACCTATACTGGTTGGAAACATTCCTGTTCCAACATGTTTACCTTGGGTTTCTTGGTTGTCACTGTCCCTCATCTATTCCTGGAGAGTGATCAGGTAAACATTCCAAACATTCAGTTATAAACACTCTGCATTCAATAGTCCTGCCTGGGGTAGTTCAAACCAACCCCCTTTAACTATAAAACAAACATAGTTGCTCTGTATGAAGGTACTAACTACTCTTTAACAGAAAATTTAGGTTTCTACTCCTTGCAGAGGGAAATAAGAAATAGATGAGCAGAGGTAATATCACATCTCTTTGCAAACTGAATGTTTATTCAACCCTTCTATAAACAAAAACTGCTAAAAGTTTGAACAGGTCTTTGGGTATGTGGCCTGTTCCAAAATGAATTTACAGCACAGTCTTATTACTTTCAGCGCAGGAGCTGGAGTCCAAAATAGCTGGTTTATCAATAATTTCCCGCAATGTATGCTATTGAAAATAGAAGCATCTGAAGGCTGGAGGAAGCTTATACTTACAATTTAGGCAATAAGCTACCCTTTCAAACAGGTGAATGTTTACTCCTTTTCAGTAAAGCCTTAATGATTTTTAAACTGTGAAATTATATATATTTCTTAGCTTCCTATTCCATTCTTCACTGCATAAGGACTTCACTGCATATTTCCTGCTTTTGATGTAAGGCTTATTATTATTATTATTATTATTTATTTATATTATTTCTTATTAGGAATATGCTGGGCTCAAACTGAGGGGAAAAGAAGCAGTTATGATAGTACATCCCAGGATATTACACAGGTAACGTACATTTCTACAGACTCCACTGGTGACTGATTTCTTCTGTTGTATTTACCAGTAATTTGTCTTCTGGCACTTTTGTTTCTGCTTCCTGATTAACAACTGAAATAAGGTAATAAGACTCACTGACACTCTTCATCTGCTATTGTGGAACTATTCCATCTCTTGATATGATGGGAGAAAGAAAACAAGAAGTTCATCAGGATACTGCCACTCTGAAAAACAAGTGTAACAAATCAGTCAACCTAATCTAACAATTCTAGTGTTTAACTGGTAGCATGTAGAGCTAAGTCAGTCAGTGTATGCCCAACCTTTCTCAGAAATGTCTCTCAGGTTGAATTCTGATACTGAAGAACATTTAGTAGCAGTATTCGCTTTCAGGTAATGTTCAAAGGGCAAGAAGAGTACTGACAAGGCTCAGGAGGAGAACCTGGGGGTAACAAAGATGAATAGAAAAAAATGGACGGATATGAGGACTTTTGGAAGGTTGGAAGTGATTAATATAGTTGGTTTATTTTGGGTCAGAAGAGTAGGAATTCCTTTATTTTTTATTTTTCCAGCCTGATGGAAAGTACATCCTATTTGTCCTGTTGCCTTTGAGCCATCCATAGCATAACTTTTCTCAACATTTCCTTGAGAAGTTTTCCCCTCAATTGCTGACAATGTTTATTCTTTGTGTACCAGACATAATGTGGCAGCAGAGCCCTTGGGCATGTTCTTCGGTAAGCACAGTCACAGGGCTAAATGGTTTCAATAATGCAGTTGGCTTTATCCAGGAAGGGTAAAGTTATGCTAAAATAAAATAAATTTAAAAAGTCTGTACCCTGTGAGGTAAAGTAAGAGAAAAAGAGAATGGATAATAAAATATGAATTAAGCAGGATCTGCAAAAAGTGCTATGAAATGCCAGTAAATGTGGAAATGAAAATGATGTAAGATGATATGCTGCCCACAGAATGAATTATATGCTAAAGAAAGAGGGGGAAAAATCACTGTAATAAACAACCATGATGAAACTGGAAAAATCTCCTTATATTAAGTACAGTATCTTCTGCATTGTCTACAGGAGTTATTACCTGCTTTGTTTTTTCTTTTGGACACTGATCATGTAACAAAATTAAATAGCAGTGCTGATATTTTCATTTTTCCTTTAGTCTTCTCTATGATATTTATTTATTAATTTATTTTCTGCTATAAGGTTCCTCTCTTTCATTAGATATTCCATTCTTCTTGCACTTCTCAAACCTTCTTAATCTCTGAATTCTACCTTCAGAGGTTCTGGAATCTGAGATCTTCACTTTTTTTCTACCTATGCCAACACCTCCTATCTTTTGCTCTCATTATTTTATCCTACTTTTACTCTGCAGCCAAAAAAGAGGAAATTAAAGTGCCAGTTCCACTCATGCTCCATATACCAGAAATAATTTCCAAATCTTCCACCTAGATTCACATGGATCTGCATCTTCTAACAATCCAACCATATTTCCTATGGAAAGAGAGGCCTAAATTTAAGAGATTCTAAAGGAAGCATGAATCATATGATCACTCACATTTGTGTGGTCCATTTGGGGTAGAGGAAGAAAGAATGTTCTCCTTAAAAAAAAAAAAAAAAAAAAAAAAAAAAAAAAAAAAAAACATTTACCACTTCAGTTCACATTTTTCATTATACTATAGAGTCTATCAACTCAAAAAAATTACAAATTTAACATCTTGCCACAGTCTGGTATTTCATGTGGAACACTGAGTATTACATGTTCTTACATGTTCTTGCAGTTCTTACTTTTTTTTTTTTTCTATTCTCATAGCTTACAATAGTTATCACCTGCATATCACAATAATGTGTTTAGCAGCTGTTTGAAATACATTCTAGTTTGAAATATAACCAACCACAATAAATAATTGCTAACTTCTGGCATTACACCTATAGCATATACTTAATATAATGCTTTATTCAAGAATGTTACTATACAGTAGTAACTGTACTAGCTGTATATACTAGCTGTATTGAAGCTATGATGTCATTTATGAATTATTAAAGTGCTTAGTGAATTCCTATCATCATCTTGGATTGTAAAGCCACCAGTACATTCCATTCAGTATTTTATAAAAGTAATGATACAGCTTTTATAAAAGGAGTTCACACAAGAAGAGGAATAACAGATTAAGTTCAAGCACAAACCACCGGCAATTGCAGAAGAAATGGAATGTATTCATCTTGACAGAAGAAAGGAACTGGTCACTTGGGTTCTCCCAGTTATAAAAGAAAGACTTTGGTGAGGAAATGGACAGTTCTCAAAGATCAACCTTATCAGAGTAAACATAAAGTGAAGAAAGCTCTCTAAAATAACAGTGCACTTAGATAAAAAGAAAACAGGAAACTAAAAACAATAGTCAATTATTTAAAAGATAAGGGTATTTAAAAGATAAGGGTATATCCTTTTCTTCTTCTTCTTCTTCTTTTTTTTTTTTTTAAAAAAAAAAAAAAAAAGTGCACAGTTAGAATTTAAATATAATTACATGGTCATTCAGATTTGGACACTGCTGAAAAGAAAGGGCTATGAAAGTATGTATTTGTGGTTACAAACCCACTTTTTTATTGTTGTTTTTTAGATAAGCAGCACAATATGATAAAATACTGTGTTTTTTTGTTTGTTTGTTTCTTTCTTTTTCCATATGTGTTTACAATAATGGGGCTACAGCAGACCTAATCTATCATGATTCCAGTTTATAGCTTGATTTTAACCTTCCTCATTTGATCTTCTATAATATCAGAAAGACTCAGTTCAGCTCAGTTCTTTGCATCCATATTGAGTATAAATGCATTTTTCTCTACTTTTATATGAATGACAAAGCTGCTGCAACTTTATTTCCATTAATTCAGTTTACTATCATAGTGGAACCAAAAATGTATCAGTATGAAATATTCCAGTATTTAAAAATAATGATATTTATAAATTAAAAACATTATCACACAACAAAGAATTATAACGTGTGAATAAAGTGTTTTACAAAGCAGCTGACAGTGAGAAGACAATGAAAAATATTTAACTTCAGGTCATGTTTCTGACACATCATGTTTCTGACACATCAATGTTATTGAATTTTAAATGGTTCTTTTTATCGGTTTCAGAAGCACAATAAACACCTTTTTGGATGTCCCATTCTTCAGATGCAGTCTATATGAACATACTGGAAGACTAAAGACCCACTGCTGCATTATGAATATGGGTCTGAGCCTCAAAGAGAACTGTTAAACTGATCCAGAGCCCTGCAGTCACCGGTAACTCTGTAATCATGCCTACCTATGAGTTGGAGAAAGGGCATCACAAAATATTATGTTTCAGTGCAAATGAAAGCCTTAAAATCAAACTCATTACTGAGAATTTTCTACCTTTGCATGCTATACACCTCTCCCACAGTCTGCCAAACTTCTTGGTGCAACAGCAATGTGGTATAGGTTGCTTGCTTTAAAGAAATACTGCTAACTCAGACATGAAATTTAACCTGTCAAGTTAAAGGGCTGATTTATTCGTAAAAGAACAAAGGTTAAAACTACTTCCATGTTGAGGAGAACACCATTTCAGAATGAGTGCCAACACAGTTTATTTTACAAATAGAAGTGAAGATGATGGTGTTTAAGTAGTTTATGTGAAAGCACGCTTGCTTGATAAGCTGTGAAACTGCCATTTACAATCTTAATGAAGAAAAGTCATTGATATTCTGTAAGAACAGTTTGATTTCTTAGGAGAATTACATCTTTTATAATCCAGAGCTTGGAGAATTTAACTGAGTCTCCTTAAATTAAGGTATCAGAGACACAGAGATATACAGAATATGGTTCTACACATCATGGTAGAGTTGTGGCTTTATGCAATTCTATTTAGACATGTTAGCCTTTTCTTTGTAGCTTGATTTTAACCTTCCTCATTTGATCTTCTATAATATCAGAATGTAGGTCAGTTATAAATCATGCCTACTAGCAGGCACACTACATAAAATAGGATTCAAGTGAACATTTACAGGACATTTAAGGGGATCATTAAATTAAACATGAAAAGTATAAGTTCTTATTGGTTTTCACCAGGATTCCTAATAGTTAAACATTAAAACAAACAAACAAAAAGCACCACAGCTAAGGATGTAATTATTGATAGGTTTTTTAAAGCAGAGAACAATCACAACAAATGCAAATGCATTTTTTTTGCAGTACATAAGTTTTCAATGAATATGGTTTGTCATCCTTTAGTTGTCCAAAAGCATGTCTGAATCAGAAGAAAAAACTCTTTTGTTTCAGGAAAGAGCAAAGACACATTAAATGTTTTCCATTAATTGATACTATATCAGTCATGAGTGATTTTATAAAAAATATTGGCTGTGTTTTAGAATAAATACTTTATTTACATTATGAAAGTTTTTTGTTTTGTTTTGTTTTTTCAGGGGGAGAAATGTAAAGTCATATTGTATTGGTCTAAAGACCAATGACAAAATTATCAAAAATGCAGTTATATTGTGTATTTGAAGTTTGGCAGTATATTTTACAACACATACAATATTTCTGCTAGGTTTTTAATCACAATTCTAAAACTTCTATATTTAAAATACATTATTTTAATTTTATTTACAATTAAATATTAAATATTAAATATTTAAATATTTAAATTTTAAAATATTAAATAGGAATAACATTATTTCTTAGAGAAAGATTAATTCAGGTGTTCAGTTTGATAATTAATTTTCTAAATAAAATGGATCTAAATGTGATTTTTTTTTTCTTGTCTTCATTCATACCTGAAATATATTTTCAACCTTTTTTGCTGGTATTAGCTCATTCACTGTTCTATGGAAAATTCTAGAGTGAATTTGGAAAACTCATGGTCTTAGTCAATTAATTGCTGCGTCTGGCTTGATTTCCTCCTTGACAACTTTGCATAAGGTACTTTCTTTCACTTCAGTTCTTATTCCCCTCTGCTTGCAGCTAAAGTTAACACAATCATTGTTTTGGGGCACTGATGTCAAGTTGCAGCAACCTGGCAGAGACTTCACTTGTTAACAAACATGAAATCAGAATTGATGTTCAGCTTAAGGACTGAGACTGGAAACAAAAATGAGATACAAAAAAGAGTCCTGCAGTTGGGTCTGGCTCAACAGGATGTTAGAGGGTCTTGAGCTCCTTGTTCCTCCCTCCCTGGCCTGGTGAGCCCCCTTGAAACATGCAGGTTTAGGGGCTTACTGCTGCCACTTTATGGCTAACAAAGTGACCAAGGACATCCCCTAAAACTTCTAACCTATTTCTCATCTTAACAACAGGAAATCAAAGTTTTGTTTTGTTTTGTTTTGTTTTCTTGGGGGTGGGGAGGGGGGGTTGGGTAGGGGGAGAGAGGAGGTGAGGGAAGAGGGGGGGTTGTGGAGAGAGAGAGTAAAGGGGGGAAGGAAGTGTTTATTTCCACAGAAAATTACATGATGTTTAATTAAAGGAAAGGAAGGAGAGGAGGAAAGGACTCAAATGAGGAACTATTGGTTGCCAAGTCAATACATGTAAATCACTGAACATTAAAGTGACTCAAACTAAGTAAGAACAAATATACATTGTAATGTTCCCACCAACTTCTGTTGATTTGCAAGGTGGAGCTCAGTAGACACATTCCTTTTCAGAGACTCAATCTGGTTTCAGCAGGGTTAAGCCATTAACTAATCCCTGGCTATCTTCTATTTCCTGATGCAGCTATGGCCTAAAAGGGACAAGCACTGAAATCAATGGAGCTTGTTTACCCCTTGTGAAAGATCCGTATGTCTTTCAGGACCTTTGGCAGAGGGAGATCTAATGCTGCCCCTTCATTTGCTGCAAATAATTTTCACTTCCAGCTGCCCTCAGCCTTCCTGACCACTTTCAACCCAGTATGACCAACCACAGCACAGAATCATAGAATGGCTGGGGTTGGAAGGGACCTAATCTAGTCCAACCCCCCTGCCAAGCAGGATCACCCAGAGCACATTATACAGGATGGCATCCAGGTAGGCCTTGTGTATCTCCAGAGAAGAAGACTCTACAGACTTTCTGGGCAATCTGTCCCAGTGCAAAGTCACCCTCACAGTAAAGAAGTGCCCCCTCATATTCAGCTGGAACCTCCTGTACTTCAGTTTGTGCCTGCTGCCTCTTGTCCTGTCGCTGGGCACAACTGAAAAGAGACTGGCTCCATCCTCTCAGCACCCTCCCCTCAGATATTTATACACATTGATGAGGTCTCCTCTCAGTCTTCTCTTTTCCAGGCCCAGCTCTCTCAGCCTGTCCTCGTACAACAGGTGCTCCAGTCCACTCAAATATCAGTAGCCCTCCTCTGGACTCGCTGCAGTAGTTCCATGTCCCTCTTATACTGGGGAGCCCAGAACTGGACACAATACTCCAGGTGTGGTCTCACCAGGGCTGAGTAGAGGAAGAGGATCCCCTCCCTTGACCTGCTGGCAACGCTCTTCCAAATGCAGCCCAGGATATCGCTGGCCTTTGTGGTGACCCGTGGTCAGCCTGCTGTCCACCAGGACTCCCAGGTATCTCTCCGCAGAGCTGCTCTCCAGCAGGTTAGCCCCCAGCCTGTACTGGTGCTTGGGTTTACTTCTCACTAGGTGCAGGACCCTGCACTTGCCTTTGTTGAACTTCATGAGGTTCCTCTTGGCCCATCCCTCCAGTATTACAGTATTACACTCAGACATATAAATGGAAATCTGGTAAGCTAAGTTGTCTTTTATTTAGTTTATTATTTTATTTTTATTTTATTTATTTTTTTTCACCAAACATGGCTAGTTATGTCTCCTACACATAACTACCTAGAGATACCTGAAGAGATCGCTCCCTGGTCACCAGCTAGTCCTTTAACTTGTCCAGACCAAGGAATGCACAGAGGGTGGCTAGGTTTTACAGAGTCCTCTGGAAGCTACCATTCCCAGACCTCCTGTTAGTTAATTGTTGACGCATTAAAGTTAAAATAATTCATCATTCAGAATGAAAATTGCCCTTTATTTTTCTCATATTCATTCTTTATCTACACATAATTATGGTCTATATAGATTCAACAGATTCTACCTTACTGGAGCAAGATTAAGCCCAACTATACAATTTATGTCACATGGCAAGTGGGATGTACCTTTCCATAATAAGGCATCCCTAGAAATTATACCTTGCTTAAAACTGACCTTTAAATAAAGATGTTACAACTGTTTATTATTCATTAATATGAACCATAAAAGGAATGCTTCTGCTCTAATTTTTTAAGTGAAAACTTACTAAAAAAACTAACTGCTTTACAAGCAGTTAGAATATCAGTTTCCGGTTTGCCCAGTCTGATGCAAACTATGTGGCAAAGGTGGTAGTTGACACCACACCTCCTTGTAAAATGAAGACACTGATGCCTTTTGTCTATTACCACTTGTCTTTTTCTCCTGCCTAGTTTCTAAGCTCTGTATTTATGGTAAACCATAAGTAAGACCTTAAAATCATGGAAATATTAAGGTTGGAAAAGACCTTCAAGATCATCTGGTCCAACCATCACCCTACTACCAAGGTTACCCACTACACCCTGTCCCTAAGCATCAGGTCCTACCTTTCCTTGAAAACCCCCAGGGACAGTCACACTCCACCACTTCCCTGGGCAACCCGTTCCAATGCCTGACTGCTCTTTCTGAGAAGAATTGTCTCCTAAGTTATAAACTAAACCTCCCCTGGAGCATCTTGAGGACATTCTCTCTAGTCCTATCACTGCGAGAAGAGGCTGACCCTCAGCTCACCACAACTTCCTTTCAGGAAGTTGCAGAGAACAATGACATTCCCCCTGAGCCTCCTCTTCTCCAAACTAAACAACCCTAGTTCCCTCAGCCGCTCCTCACAGGACTTGTGTTCCAGGCCCTTCACCAACTTTGTAGCCCTGCTCTGGACACGCGCCAGGACCTCGATGCCCTTCTTATAGTGAGGGGCCCAAAACTGAACACAGTACTTGACATGCAGCCTCACCAGAGCAGAGTGCAAGGGGACGATCACCTCCCTGGTCCTGCTGGCTACACTATTCCTGATACAAGCCAGGATGTCGTTGGCCTTCTTTGCCACATGGGCACACTGCTGGCTCATGTTCAGGTGAGCAACAATCAGCACCCCCAGGTCCTTTTCCTCTGCACAGCTTTCCAGCCACTCTGCCCCAAACCTGTAGCACTGCATATGGTTGTTGTGGCCAAAGTGCAGGACCCAGCACCTAGCCATGTTGAA
This sequence comes from Oxyura jamaicensis, assembly GCF_011077185.1. Taxonomy (NCBI): domain Eukaryota; kingdom Metazoa; phylum Chordata; class Aves; order Anseriformes; family Anatidae; genus Oxyura; species Oxyura jamaicensis. The sequence continues at coordinate 56,468,456 of NC_048926.1, read as the reverse complement.
CCTCATCCCATTGGCCTCTGCCCATTGACCCATTCTGTCCAGGTCCCTCTACAGGGCCTTTTTACCCCCAGGCAAATCTACACTTCCCCCAGTTTAGTATTGTCTGCAAACTTACTGAGGGTGCATTCAATTCCCTCATCCAAATTATCAATAAAGATATTAAAGAGGATGGGCCCCAACAGCAACCGCTGTTGGGGAACACAACTAGTGACCAGTCGCCAGATGGATTTCACTCCATTGACTGGGCTCAGCCATCCAGCCAGTGTTTAACCCAGCAAAGAGTGTACAAATCCAAGCAATGGGCTGCCAGCTTCTCCAGGAGAATGCTCTGGGAGACCGTGTCAAAGGCCTTGCTGAAGTCTAGGTAGACTACATCAACAGCCTTTCCCTCATCCAGCAAGCTTGTGGCATCTTAAGCTTCCTCTCATAAACCTAACATAGGAATTGAATAAAAACAAATATATGGAGAAAGTGATAGAGAAGGAAACAAACAGAACAAATAACTGTACCACAGCAAGCGAGATAGATTACATGTATTTGTTACAAACTGGTGTCAAGCATATCCTCAGACAGAATTAAAAATTTACTCCTATCAGTTCAATGGTTCCTTCAACCTACTGATCTGCTAGGAACTAAATTCCCATTGTCAAGCAATAACTACAGAATTCTGGATTATTCCTGCAGATTGTAGGTACAGCTTTGTAAGAGGTTATTCAAGGCAAATGAATTCAGAATTAGTTTCTCTAGGAGAATGAAGTAAATTGAAACCTAGAGAATGCACACTACGAAAACTGACTACTCTTCCCACACCACCTTTTATATCCTGCCCTCAGAGAAATCCCTCTTCTCTTAGGAAAAAACAAACAAACAAACAAACAAACAAACAAAACCACCTCTAATTAAATATTCCAAAAACAATAATGAATTTATTGAATTTAAGTTAACTGTTTCCAAGTTCATTCTTTTTTTTTTTTTTTTTTTTCTCCTACAGATTACTAGCCCAGTTCTTCAAAGATAAATAACCTTTCTTGAATCATAGCAGGAGAAAGTTGACCCCTTGTGCATATGCACTGCAATAGTCCTCATTAATATAATCAGAAACTATTTTTCCCAAAGGACCAAAAGGACCAAGCTTCATTCAGCATACTAGATGAAGTACACTTGTGGAATGAACTAGGGTTGCATGGTGATTAAAAAGCTATGTACTTCATTACAAGGTTAAAAGGAAAAAAGGAAGGGAAACTGAACTGAACAGACGGAGTTTCCAGGTGATGCTAACACATTGTTTGACAAAAAACTTGTCCTGTTCATCATTCACTATCTTTTTCTTGTTTTCTGATTGGCTGAATTAAAATTCTGGTTCTAATCTGTAAAACTTCTTACAACACAACAATATGCAAATGCACAGAGGGTGGCTAGGCTTTACAGTGTTCTCTGGAAGCCACCATCCCCAGACCTCCTAATAGTTAGCTGTTGAGACACTAAGGTTAAAATAATTCCTCATTCAGAATGAAACTTGCCCTTTTTTTATACATACTTAAATATACTTTACATACTTAAAACATGGAACACTTCAGCACCTTGACAAATCAGTCTGTAGGTGTTTAAGTACAAGTTGAAGTTAGTCTGAAACTAACTTACTAAAGGTAGTAGCACATAAGTCTCTCACGGTCTCAGTATCCAACTGGAAAAATGGGAATAGGATGAAACGTCTGATGTTTGAAAATTGATTTATTTTTATTCATTTGAACGCTGAAGCCACTATTGGAATTGGTGTCTTGGAAAAAAAAAAAAAAAAAAAAAAAAAAAAGATAAAAGGAAAGTAATGTTTTCTTATTTTTATTTTTTATACAGAAAAGCATTTGAATTTAGGAATAAGGTCTAAATCATGAAAACGCATGAGCAAAAAACAGTTTATTGAAAAATTATGTATTGATTTTTTTCCCCTCTCCTGTAAGCAAGCAAAGAAAATCATTACCTATACACTGGTAATGACAGTATCGTGATGTTTATATAAATTAATTAAATTAAGGTTGCAGAAAATCTGTGTGATACTATCCAACATTTAACTATTTGATTCTTAATTGTAACTTCAACTATTTTTAACTTTGTGTGCAACATCAACACACACATACAAAAGCATTAAGAGAAGCCAACAAGTGTCAGAGAACTTCGTTTTGAAATATTGTCCATATAAACTTTGACAATCACGCTGAGATCATTCATGTTACTGAAGAGGTTGTAAGATTAAAAAAATAATAATGTGTAAAAACAGAACATTGTTACTTCAATCAAATGCAAAACAAAACAAAGGCCAAAAAAACCTTCATAATGAGCAACACTGAAGAAGACTTAGATGTTAACCAATGTATGGAGAGATTTATGTCTGTATTAAATACACTCATATCAGACAAGAACCTTCAAAGCACATCAATTTATTTTTGAAGATATTAAGGAATTTGATTGCCTAGTGAAAGCTATACTTTTATTTTATTTCAAAACAGAGAATAATCCACACTGCATGTGGCTGAATTTTCAATATTGCATACAAACATTAAATATGTAATTGCTAGTTTTAAGTCAAGTGAGTGGTCCTTTTCTTGGTCCATGGGAACACCTAACCTGCTGAATTCACATGATGAAAGTGGTTTGCAAATTCTTTCAACATTGTCACTAATCATTTAAACACATCTACTTCAAGGTGAGCCCAAACTCTGTAGTTTATCAAATTTTGCTGTGACATATATTACTGAAATAAACAGGGCATTGTGTCTACCTGTGTATCCCCACAGGGAATGGCTTTCCCATAACAGGGTACTGTTAGCTTACACCTGCAAAGGCAAATCCCATTGCTGTAGTAATTTACAGTGTTTCCAGATCTTAGCTGAGCAGAGGCATTAGACGGGTTAAATCCAGTTGACCTCTGTGGGAATTAAGCATATAATTAAGAGCTTTGATAAGCTTCACCATTAATGTGCTAGCATTTTAAAAGTATTACAAGGCAGAGCTGTGAGTAGTGCAGCTATTCAAGAGTTAGAAGGTACACATCATGTGTAACTAAACTTTCTCCTCTTAGTACACTGTTTAGCATGCAGGAGTATCTTTTGGAGTTGCTAGAGAGAAATAGATAATGTTGCGATGGGACATAAAACGATCATGTCTAGATTGGTCTTTCACATCAAATCTAGATTTGAAGAGAAGATGTTTTCATCTGCCTGTCTGAGCTTACATCTATGTAAATTGAACTTGGTTGCCCAGATGAATTCACCCTAGAAAACTATGTCACAGATTAAAGAAAAAGACAATTTGCATGTCTGGTCTGTGTGCATGTCTGAGTGACTATATCCTTCTGCCATGTTAGGCCTCTTCTCATTTCCAAAGCATTGGCACCTCTCAGTGGCCTAGTGTTGTTTTTTTAAGCTCTGTCTGCCACTTACTTCATTGAAGTAATATGGTGCACTTCCATGACCTACAAAAGGAGGGTGGAGAAGACAAAGCTTGTAGTAGGGGGAGAGGGTTTGTCCAAGTAGTTTTAAGTTACTAAATGGCAGGTTTTGAGTCTACTTCCATTGTTTTTCAAAAATTACAGGTATACAGCCCAAACCTCTGAACCCTAGCACACCTGTAGGAGCCGGTGCTGTGCTTAGCAGACTGCTTGATCTGGGCTTTCATTCCAATCCAGAAGCAGGCAACAAGGGATGAGCACTGCTGCATGTTGGCCCTGCACAGTTAGCACAGTTACACTCAAGGTCTGTGGCACCACCTGAAATGTTTACTGTGAGGGCCACACAATTCAGGAGGTGTGTCAGCTCCAACAGTGCCTGCCCACAGACAGGACAGCCAGTGACTGGACACAAGGAGCCTGTTCTCAGTCAAAGTATACAGTGAAATGACAGCACTGTCTCAGCATTCACATATACTTAGCTGAAGTGATTTGTGCATACTTTGAGTAAACATACTGGCTGTAAACAATACTGATGTGTATCTGTACCAGAACTTCAGCAGCTGTTTCTTGAGATAAGCTTGCACCTGCTTCAAACTCAGAACAACAGCTACAACATTGTCAGCAACACTGCCTAGCCTCTGTTGCTCTGGTGGCTGAATTTGTTCTTTAAAGTCATTATAGCCACTGGAAATTCAGTGGGTCTTTATCTCCTGCCAGGTGATCATGAATTGGGCCTTCAGGCATCTCCATACTCACTGGCACTGCCTTCTATCTGGCAGGATTTGATATGCTGCAGAATTCATAACTTTATTAAAGAATGGCAAAACCACACAATTTGTTGGCTTGCAGTAGCACTGCATACTCTGCAATGGCTGACTTCCATTCAACCAACAGCAACCTTTAATACTGCTCTCTTGTTAATTGTGCCTGTGATGCAAAGGTGTGTGCTTTTTTGTGCAATCTGAGCTTATTCCAGATAACTCATGTCCCTATTCTTGCCTCCTTTCTGTAATGCAACTTTACTCCTATTTTTTTCCTCACTTTGTATTTGTGGGTGCAAACCTTGGCACCCACATTCCATCAGTTTTTCCCGTTCCCCTATTTAGACATGAATTATGTCTCCTCTCTGTTATCATTGGTAGTACGGTTCCTCCTCCAAGAACATGAAGGAGTTACCCAGAGAGAAATCTCCCTCTTTTTGTTCAAAGTCACCTTTTACTTGGTAGTACCACTTATTATTACCTACCTGTAACAAAGGACGTATGTCAGAAAACATACTTGTAGGAATATACATCACTTCTGGACAGTGATCGTCTTTGGGGGGATGTCACTAGGATGGATATTCGTCTTTACAAGCACTCATTACGCAATGGGAAAGGGTGGATAGAGGGAGGGAGGAAAGGAAAAAGGAAGGAAATAGAGGAGGAAGGGAAGGAGGAAGGCAGGGAGGGAAAGAGGGAGGACTTGGAACTGTTCATGGTTCAATAAAAGGCAATAAAGTGCTTCATTTACCCAATATTTCCCAAGTCCACCAGTGAATACTTGAGCAAAGGGGTTCACCTTCTCCTTCATTTCACAGCTTCCTGGAGGTACGACCCTCCATTTCATTTAATGTTTCTCCAAGTGACCTGGAAACAGCACATCTTCCCTGAGAAGGTGAGTCACATACAGGTAACATTTACATATCATAGAAACAGTAAAACATTCAGCATTTTCGAGATAGAAAATCTGCATTTTGCTACATGAAACTATTTTGTTTCTTTGTCAGGCCCCCCTCTCCCCCCCAAATGGATAAATTTACAATAAAAGGTGAATAAATACGTTGCCAGTACTGTGATAGCTTTCTCTGGCTTTTGCTCACCAGAGAATGGAATGCATGCTACCCAAAACTAAACTTGTGCATTTGCTGTGAGGAAAAAAAAAAAAAAAAAAAGTACTAAATGTTTCAACAGAATTTTGCTTTAAAATTTCATATTCAAGGCAAGTCTCATGCACTGGCATAAGGAGTGTTGAGCAGTTACTTTACTACTGAAACCAATAACATTCCTTGTACTAAAAAGCATAGCTGAGGTGACATAACAATGACAACTGCAATATTACCTAAATAGATATTCTAAATCTAGTTAGGAAAAACCCTAAAACTTTCTTGTTCTGGAAGAATTGTGTGGTTAAAATGCTAGATTGTGAATCAGGGAAAAAATAAGGGCCTTTACAGCTTTACTATTTTAATCAGAAATTTGCCTTTAACAATTTGAGAAAGAAGATAAAACAATCTAATATGGTAATTTTTAATTTTATTTAAAATTCAATACTTTATGAACAATTTTGTTTGGGGACTTAGTAATTCTATCTAGCCGTGCAAATGGACAGAATATTATCTAGTGTTATAAACTGAGGAAGGTATTTCAGTTTCATAGGTACTGAAACAGGTGCATCTCCACTATGGAAAATGTACTTTTCACATTCAAATTTAAAAGAACAACACATCTTTATAAATAATAATAATAATAATAAATTGGCATATATCTTACTTTACTTCCACCTTTCTTGAAACTTACATCAAAACAGGTGAATTTCAGTGATTTTCTTAATGACAGCTAGAGCTGTCAAGGTCATCAGTTAAAATCTTAATCACTCTTTGCTGTTTATATCCAGAAGACTATAAACATTTTAGTTACATCAATACTCCACACTGAAGCTCAGATATTTCTGTATTATGTTAGTAGAGACCATACTGGTCTTGACCATTGGAATCAGAAGCACCACAGCTCCTAATGCAAATAAGATCTGCTATCATAGCCTCTCTGGGAAAATGAACTAAAATTTCTTAATGCTGTCATGTACTAGCTTGCATTGAACAAAGCTACAGAACCTGTGTCCTGCTTGCAGATGCAGTTATTCACATCTAATTTAGAACCCTGTTTTCTACATATTTACTTTCTGTTACCAAATGGTTCTAATGCTGCTACAAAAGCTAAGGGCTCTGTATTTAGAAAGAGCACTCAAGTTGAAAATGTGGTGACTAACATCTTTTTTATCAGGCGAACAGGAGAAAGAAAATAAAAACTTAAAATTGCAAAATTCAGAAAAATAATTCAGTGTAAAACATTAAACTATGCATAAACCTTTGATCAATGAGCTATAGCTAAGTCTTCTGATCACCCCCTTCCATCTCATCTAGGGGAAAAGTCTAAGGGGAAACATCAACCTGCTTATTTATTTATTTATTGATTTATTTATTTATTTATTTTCAGATGAAAATTTTAGCAGAAAAACACAGCAAACATGCATACTGCACTCAGGTAAGATGTAGCCAATTAAATTCAAGTGTTGCTTAAGCAGAAGTTGTTTAGCTGAGTCTTCTCTAACTACTAGTTTCTGAAAACTAAATCTAAATGACATAGAACAGTACTTCCAAACATCTGATCCAAACATGCTGGTTTAGATAAGAAATAGGCATTTTAAATAGACCAGATCAAGTACTGAGCTGCTACAGGTAAGCTCCTTTCAACTCTTGAAGTTGGTGCAGCGCTGCCATATGCCCAGATATATCACACACAAAAATGTTCTAAGATTATCCCTTAGCATGCATAAACACACTTCAATGAAAGACATTCAGCACAGCATTGTTGGGGTAGTTTGAAGGCCTTTTACATTGTGCTACCAACCACACATAAAGAATAGTATTCAGACATCCAATACCCTTTAATCTTAAAAACAAAAAAGCAAAAGTAACAAAACACAGTGATATTATGTAGTGATAAGGATAGGTGGACTTTGTACACCGAGCTGTTGCTGACATACTTTCTACTGCTGCAATCTCATAAACAGCTATCCGCTATCTTCTCTTTTGGACACTGCAAATCAGAAGTGTGGAGTGTATGGACCAGCCAGTTCATTTTCAGAGTAAAGGAATAAAATGGATTACATATCTACGTAAGACAACTAGGAAAGAAACTGAGGGTGCTTCTTTAGATAAGAAAAGACAGAAGGGGGATATAATATTCTTCAAATATATGGCAGAGTTGTAAGTGAACAAAGCTCTTTCCACAATTCTCTACAGCTTAAGTGCAATGGGCTTAAAATTTTGAAAAAAAGATTTTAGATTATACATCATGGAAAAAAGAAAACTAAAACCCAATCTACTATAAAGGATAGTTAAGCTTTGAACTTACCTAAACAGTCTTCATACTTGGAATTGCAAGAACAGTTTTCAGAAAGAGCACAACAATTTCAGTATATTTGCAACTGCTTTGATCAGTTTGCTTAATCTTCAGAAACTGTCTTCTGTGTTTAGAAATATGAGGGGCCTTTGGACTCTATCAGAGCACAGAATAAGAAAAGCTGTATTTAGTCTGAAAAAAAAAAAAATCCACCTACTCATGAATCTGTTCTTGGACATGGTGAAAGCAGGTTTAAGAGAATAAGAATAGGGCAAACATACTGCACTTCTGCTGAGGAATCTCCAGGTTTCAAAGCATGTGTGCCCTAGCGGCTTTTGACCTTGTGAGAAACAAAGTTGTGTTTTTGCAGTAGAGAATTATTTTTCTTTATTCCAAGGTAGTTGTGTAGCCATAATAAGGAGAAATGCTAAGTAGATAAGTGGACAGTAGAAGGCCTCACTGTTCCAAAATAAGGCAGAAGCTTGAGAAAAACAGGATGAGCAGTGTGAGAACACTAAAACAAAGACCACAAGTTCTCAAAACAAAAGAAAGGAGAAATTAAAGGGTTGAAAAAAAAAGAAAAAAAATGTACATATATGGTATAGAAGAGCATCAAGTAGCTTGTGAACCTGTAGTACTCAGCCAGTGAGGAAACAGGGGAGGTGATCAGGCGTCGGGTAATAGGGAATAAAAGGTTATGATTTGTTTACTAAAATGTGCTCCTGATTGACAGGACGCCCACCATTGCAACTGCAAATAAAATAGCTTCACATAAGACCCTGTCTGAAGAAAATGATTTGAGATTTTTCTCGCAATGTGGGGGGCTCGTCCGGGATCTTGTCACCTGCTGAAGATTCTCGCTGAAGATTTCTTGCCACCACAGACAGGAAGGTGCACCCTGCTGATTTCAGTGGTCCCGTCGGGGGTGGTGGGTTATCTTGGTATGGATGGCAAAGGACCAAGACTGTTAATTTGAAGACAGGTTCTGCGAAGCTCTGGGGAGAAGGGAGGCCAGCACAAACATACACAGACACAGCCCACATATAGTCCAGCCTGGATTGGGAACAGGCACTGGGATTACTGCTGATAACCCAGGCCGTGAAACCGTGCGTGGACTGAGGTAAGGGAAACTTTACCATGTCTTGCCTTGGGTTGGGTTCAGGGAGACTCTGGTGGGTGAACGTGTGAGCGTGAAAGAGACGCACTTTTAGAGCAGAGCGAATGTGAAGACCCGAGCCGTGAGGTTCTGTAGTCCCTCAAGGGGATGAATGAAGTCCCCTCAGCTGGAGAGGGATGAAACAAAAGAGAGACGAGTGAAAGAGAGTCTCGGGGTGTTTGGGCCCTTAGGTGTATGGTACCCTGAGCACAGTGAAGTGCAGTGCTCGGCAGTACACCCCGCCTCTGTCCTAATTCTAGGTGAAGGCATGTGGTAGCCTGAGGTGGTAAAGTCCACAGCAGCACGTCGGGAAAAGCTGGGGATTAAGGGTTCCAAGAGTCAGCAGTGTGGGGTTGGAGACCCCGGGATTGTGCCTAAAGATAGCCCTTTGGAGAGAATGATAAGGATTTGGAAAAACAACCCAAAAACTAGGGAAAAAGATTATAAAAATACATATATAATTTAAAAAATGGTTTGATACTGTGTAATTGTCTGGCCTAAAAAGCTAATAAAAGGAGCTTCAGTATTTTGGCCAAAATATGGGTCTGGTGAAAATTCAGGCTTGAAATTTATATGTAAACAATAAGGTTCCGTTTTTGGAGGACGTATCAAGTTATGCTCCCTATAATCCTAATATTGCACCGGAGGCAGCGGCAGGTGCTCCAGGAGGGGAGACAGGGACTGCAATTAACACTGTTCCTGGAGAAGTCATACTGGGGAGCGAGGAGGGGCAGGAGTAGAGGCGGGCAAGGGTCACGGCTGGACCTTGGGGCCGTGCAGGGCCAATGTCAGGCCGGTGCCACTCCCCCATTACCAGCAGAGAGGTTAGGAGTTTTAAGAAGGAAATTAAAGTCTTTAATTGAGGGCTCAGCAGAACAGTCAAATCCATTTCTAATGCCTAATTTATATTCCTGAGGAGGAAATGTCAATCCTGAGTATGTTATTCCCTGGAGAAGAATATTTAGGAGGGGAATGATTTGCCAGGCAGCTATGCAAGAATGGGAAAGAACAATCCTCCCCAACCCCCCACCAGACTGAGAGTAATTCCGATAGAGCAGAAATAGCTGCTTATCTAACTGCGATAATAACAACGCACACCATAGAAATCCTATGAGAGACTCGAGGTCAGAATTAGAACATACTCGGGGATGAATCCTGAGGACCCAGTAGCCCAAGCGCTCTTTAAAGTTCATTTTGGGCTTAAAGCCTGGCCAGATATCCCAAAAAAGCTCCGGAAGGTGGGAGGATGGAGTGAACAGTGCAGGTAGAACTGTTCGGTACTACTGGATCATACTATACCAAGAGGGGAGCTGGGAAGGAAAAGCAGAGAGCAAAATAAATGCTATTCACTGCATTCTGGGTAGTGAGGCAGAAGGCTGGAGATGGAGGGCCCAGGATGGAAAGGAGAGGAAGAGAGATGAAGGAATGGCAGACAGGGAAAGCTGCCTGTGTTGCAGCCTAAATCCCAGCAGGGACAGGCTTTGAGCAGATGTTTTAAGTGTGGCCAGACTCGCCACACTTAATAGGAGTATCCGGAGTGGAAGAAGGAGGACAGATTGCTGTTATAAATTCAGAAGAGGCTTCTCAGAAAGCTAGTTCCCTGATAAATGAAAAAGCGTACCTCAAGGGTTCCTCCAGCGTACCTCAGTGGGGATCACTCTACAATTACCGTTACGGGCAAAACAGACTTAGCATAGGAAGATTAATGAAATTGATTACCTCTTGCTGATGGGCTGGAGCGGGAGAAACAGAGAAACAAGCTGGGGGCACCTTCCCCCATCCACCCTCTTCCACCTCTTCCGTGCCCTGCGTGGCATGCTTGAGGGGCCGGGAGTGGGGGCTGCGGTCAGGCCGTGGTGCTTCGTTTCCACTGCTCCTTCACGGTCACTCTTCCCCCTGCGAGAAACAAAGTTGTGTTTTTGCAGTAGAGAACTCCTTTTCTGTATTCCAAGGTAGCTGTGTAGTCATAATGAGGAGAAATGCCAAGTGGGAGGCCTCACTGTCTCAAAGTAAGGTAGAAGCTTGAGAAAAACAGGATGAGCAGTGTGAGAACACTAAAACAAAGATCACAGATCCTCAAAACAAAAGAAAGGAGAAATTAAAGGGTTGAAAAAAAGAAAAAATGTACATATATGGTATAGAGGAGTGTCGAGTAGCTTGTGAACCTGTAGTACTCAGCCAGTGAGGAAACAGGGGAGGTGATCAGGCATCGGGTAATAGGGAATAAAAGGTTATGACTTGTTTACTAAAATGTGCTCCTGATTGACAGGACGCCCGCACTGCAATCACAAATAAAAAAAGCTTCACAGAAGTTCCTGTCTGAAGAAAATGATTTGAGATTTTTCTCACCCCCCTGCTCTGCTGTGGGGTGCCAACCTTCCTGGGCTGCTCCTGTGTGGGTTTCTCCACGGGCAGCACAAAACGGGCTCTTTGGGAGCTGCTCTGCTGTGGGGTCCCTCTCGTGGGGTGCTGATCTTTCCTGGGCTGCTCCTGAATGGGCTGCAGCATGAAGATCTGCTCTGCTGCGGTACACCATGGGCTGCTGGGGGGTCTGCCTTCTCCACCAGGGGCCTCTCTGTGGGCCACAGGGCAGGGGTTGGCTCCAGTGCCTGGAGCACCTCTGCACTGCACTCCCCCTCCTCTGCACTGACCTTGGTGTCTGCAGGGAGGTTTCTCACTCCTCACTCTCCCAGCTGCTGTTGTGCAGCATTTTATTTCCTTTTCTTGGATGTGCTCTCATAGAGATTTAAACAGAGAGATTTAAAGCTCATGGCTTGGCTCTGGGCAGTGGTGGGCCCCTTTGGAGCCAGCTGAAACTGGCCCTTATCTAACAGGGGGCAGCTGCTGGGTTCTTCTCACAGGGGCTACCTCTGCAGCCCCCTCCACTACCAGAACCTTGCCATGTGACTCCACCACCTCCCTGGGCAACCCGTTCTGGTGCCTGACTTTCTTATCTGTTATATAATATTACCTATAACATAGTATCTATTAATATTTAATTAATTAATTTAATAAATATGATTAATGTTTAAGCTATTTTCTAAATATCTGTTTTCTAATATCCAACTGTCATCATTGAGATTTACTACTTCAAAAATGAAAATTAATTCTGCTTTATGTAGATACCTGAAAAATTAATAAATCTGGGGGAGGGGGGGAAATGATTAGTGTGTGAATTAGAAAACACTATTGTAAATATCTCAGCTATAACTGAAGAACTAGAAAGTAAGTTTGATAAGTTTGCAAAAATAGTACTCTAGAACCAAATAGTGTTAGATTTATTAATAATCTCATAAGGAGGAGCGTGCACTGTAATTAATACTAGTTGCTGTATATATGTAGATCAAATTGGACAAATATGACTGATCTCAAAAATATTTGGGAAAAAAACAAAACAAAACAAAACAAAACAAACAAAACAAAACAAAACAAAACAAGATCCTACATAGAGTAACTCAAGATGACAATTCCTGGGGACTGAGAAACATTTGGGAGAAACTAACTTTGTGGTTACCTGAATAGAATTGGCTCAAACAACTATTTGTTGGTATCGTAATAATAATGGAATAATGGCACTGTATATCTATCATCCCCTGTGACATCCGCAGAAAAATATTACACCTTAATGTTGGAAAAACTCAAGAGTGTGGTATGTACTGCGTTCGAGTACTGCGTTCAGTTTTGGGCCCCTCGCTACAAGAAGGACATGGAGGTGCTCGAGCGAGTCCAGAGAAGGGCAACGAAGCTGGTGAAGGGTCTGGAGAACAAGTCTTATGAGGAGCGGCTGATGGAGCTGGGACTGTTTAGCGTGGAGAACAGGAGGCTCAGGGGTGACCTTATAGCACTCTACAGGTACATTAAAGGAGGCTGTAGCGAGGTGGGGGTTGGTCTATTCTCCCACGTGCCTGGTGACAGGACGAGGGGGAATGGGCTAAAGTTGCGCCAGGGGAGGTTTAGGTTGGATATTAGGAAGAACTTCTTTACTGAAAAGGTTGTTAGTCACTGGAATAGGCTGCCCAGGGAAGTGGTTGAGTCCCCATCCCTGGAGGTCTTTAAAAGACGTTTAGATATAGAGCTTAGGGATATGGTTTAGTGGAGGACTTGTTAGTGTTAGGTCAGAGGTTGGACTCGGTGATCTTGGAGGTCTCTTCCAACCTAGACTATTCTGTGATTCTGCGATTCTGTGATGTGAAGAGATGCAAAAACAACAATAGGAGTAAGAAAAGAAGAGTGGGGGATTGTGAGAAACAAAGTTGTGTTTTTGCAGTAGAGAATTATTTTTCTTTATTCCAAGGTATTGTGTAGCCATAATAAGGAGAAATGCTAAATAGACAAGTGGACAGTAGAAGGCCTCACTGTTCCAAAATAAGGCAGAAGCTTGAGAAAAACAGGATGAGCAGTGTGAGAACACTAAAACAAAGACCACAAGTTCTCAAAACATAAGAAAGGAGAAAGTAAAGGGCTGAAAAAAAAAAGAAAAAATGTACATATATGGTATAGAGGAGCGTCGAGTAGCTTGTGAACCTGTAGTACTCAGCCATTGAAGAAACAGGGGAGGTGATCAGGCGTCGGGTAATAGGGAATAAAAGGTTATGATTTGTTTACTAAAATGTGCTCCTGATTGACAGGACGCCCACCACTGCAATCACAAATAAAAAAAGCTTCACAGAAGATCCTGTCTGAAGAAAATGATTTGAGATTTTTCTCGCAAAGTGATCTCTTGCAGAAGTCAGTGCTAGGAATTTCATCAAGATTCCTCATAAATACCATTTACCCTATCTGTAAGCATTTTTTTCCTCCATTCTACAGCAAAAGTTGTGGAAAGAGCAGAGTTCATTGGTTAGAAATGAGTAATTCTTTGTACTAATCATCATCCAGTTGGGTATCTGTTGAACTGACACGTTTTCCTTCAGCACAAGAACAGTGAAAACTTTGAGTGAGCATTTGTATAGTTTCATTCTGTATATTTAGGGACTGATTAGGTTTTCTGAAGCTGTTAAAAGTAAGCCTTTTTTTCTGTTAAACAGAATGATGCATTTGGAAGATCAATGAACAAATTGCCTTTTCAGAATATTAGTTCAAAAGGATCTCTGGCATTAACTTTTACCTTTGACTTCAGACTTTGTCCTTGCTCTATATTGTGCAAAGCATACCTATACTGGGTCTAGCTCGGATGTTAACTTTCCCTGCAGCAGCCCATACAGTGCTGCGCTCTGCACTTGTAGCTAGAACAGCAGTGGTATCACACTGGTGTTGTGTCTGCTGCTGAGAAGTGCTGGCACAGCATCAGGACTTTCTCTAACCCTCCTGGGAGTGGGCAAAAAAGTGAGAAAGAAACATCACTAGATGTTTTATCACTAAACATCACTAAACCTACCAAAGAGATATTCCGTACCATATGATGTCACACTCAGCAATAAAAGGTGGAAAAAGGAAGAAGAGGGGAGGGGTGGGCTCTCGTTGCGAAAACATCTGTCCTCCTCCCGAACACCGGCTACGTGCGTTGAGGCCCTGCTTCAAGGATGTGGTCAAGCATCACTCATTTGTGGGAAGTAGAGAGTAATTTCTTTCCTCTGCACTTCCACATAGCCTTTACTTGTTTTGTTATTCCCTTTCTCCCTCCCTCTTCCCCTTTCCCTTTTTTCCCTGTAGTTGAATTAATTAATAATACTATTTCCTTAATACTTTTTTCCCCCTTTAATTAACTTATCCTTATCTCAGCCCGTGAGTTGTTCTTTCCTTTACTTCTTCCCCTCCTCATCTGAGGAGGGGGAGTGAGAGGGTGGTTGTGGTGTTCAGCTGCCTAGCACGGTAAAACCACCACAATACCACTTGTAAGCATCCAAAATGCTTATACCAAAAGAACAGATAGTGTCAGCCAAAAAGCTTTAAACAGGGACTGTTTCCAACAGCAGGAAGCAGGAAATCGCATTAAATAATAATAATAATAATAAAAATAATCAGATTTAAGATCTTTATTTTTCTCTCAATAAAATCAACACTTGAACTTACCCATCCATCCATCCTGATATTATCTCTAATAAATCTTCTCATTATTAAAATAAGAATGCTTCAAGATGTAAGCTGAACAGAGTGCAAGCCACTTGGAATAAATAAGGAATTGTGGATAGATAAAAACAGGCAATCATATGATTAGAACATGGTAGTTCAGAGAGATCAGGGACAATTCTGCAGTGGCATGGCAGTTAACTTCAAACAATGGCATCACTTGTACTACCATGAGAAAAAAAAATGCAACAAATAGCAAATCTATTCTAAAACTAAGCTG
Organism: Oxyura jamaicensis; assembly: GCF_011077185.1. Taxonomy (NCBI): domain Eukaryota; kingdom Metazoa; phylum Chordata; class Aves; order Anseriformes; family Anatidae; genus Oxyura; species Oxyura jamaicensis. The sequence goes on along the minus strand of NC_048926.1, from coordinate 56,453,403 downwards.
TCTGGCCACATGGGGTCTTTTGAGACCTGTGTGTTTCAATTAACGTATACGTTAGTCTTTTCCTAGCTCTTACTGGTCAAGAAGAAAAACACTTTCTCCCTCTTCTGCCTCATGGATTTCCTGTTCTCAGACCAGTCTGCAGTTTGAGGATATACTCTTATTCTTTCAATGCAATGAATTGGTGTGTTCAAATTTGATCAGGAACTACAAGCTTTGTCTCACATTGCACTAATGAAGAAAAAAAAATCACAAAGCCCCAACAATAAAAGCTCTGCTAGCTGTAAAATTTGCAATGCCATCTTTAAACAATCTTGTTTTCCTGGAGTCTTCCAAGACTTTACTCCACATTCAGTTTCTGTCTCCAGCTTATCTTATGCCTCTCCCCCAGTAGGTTTCCCATATCTCCCAATTAGGTTTATTTCTCATTAAACCTGGGCCTTCTTATAACTTTAAACAGCTTTATTTCAGCAGATAGCTCCCATTCTTTACTGGTCTATTAACACCTTGACTCAAACAGGAATAGTAGTAGCTGAAGTGCAGCTATTCAATTTCATAATTAATGGTCTTCATCTTTTTGATCTCATGTTTTACAACAAATTGTAAAGTGATAAATCTACTTGATACAAACTTTAGTCTCATTTATACCGAGATCAGTTACTGGCCTCTGTGATGACATATTCCTCCCTACAAAACGTATCAAATTTTTGTAAGAATGTTAAGCTATAATTATTTTTTTAAAAATAACTAGAAAGAGCTTTGCTGGTGGTGTGTGTATCAACAGGGGATGAGCACAACTCAGAGAAGATTTCCAACTGTTAAAACCAAGACAGGTGCAACACAAGCATTTTTGAGACATTTTGTGTCAGTGACAATCCAATTCAGCTCCTGATATTAGGTACTGCCTGGAAAAGATTGAGGAAGTTTGCACCATGAACCACATAGTATCTGAAATACCAGAACACAAAATTATCTCAATTTATTACTAGTTTTATGATTTCTATATAGCCAATTTTGCTAGATCCTCATAATTTTGAAGGAATGAATCCAAGAAGTCCACATACTGTTTTGAAAAATCTGTTTTGTTGTTGTTTGTTTAATCCCAGAAAATTTGTACTTGTCCATGCTTAGCAAGCTTAACAGCTCTTCAGGATGTATTCAGCTGAAGGCCTAGAAAGTTTCTACAGAATTAATGTCAGGAAGTCAGGAACACAGTCTCCTCTGCTAGGGTTAATGTGCAACACCACTAAAAAAAGAAAAATCTAGTGGAAGTATACAATTACACTGAATTTTAACATTGATGGTCCCCTTTACATATGGAGCAACTGCTTTACATTCTATCAGGCAACTTGTTTTCTCACCTACAGGCTAAGACAGCTATTTTTCACAATGTTTCTTTCTGGATTCCCCAGCTAAACCTTTTTAAAAATCAATGCAGTTCTCATTTCAGTTTTAACTATGGACAGAAAAAAGAAATGCATACAAGAGGGGAGGAAGTAAAAGAAAGACTTAGTATATTGTAAGTAAAACATATTTCCAGTGTACAACATATGAACAAACTGTAGACAAACTTTACCTTAGGAAGCTGATTTTGCATGCATTACTTCAGACCCAACCTAAATTTTCACTATGGCAAAATAACTAAGTTTCAGTACATATCATCTGGTAGATGGTTTAAAAAATCACAGAATCACAGAATCACAGAACTTTAGGGGTTGGAAGGGACCTCGAAAGATCATCGGGTCCAACCCCCCTGCCAAAGCAGGTTCCTCAGAGCAGGCTGCCCAGGTAGGCGTCCAGACGGGCCTTGAATATCTCCAGAGGAGACTCCACAACCCCTCTAGGCAGCCTGTTCCAGTGCTCCGTCACTATCACCGTGAAGAAGTTCTTTCACATGTCGGTGTGGAACTTCCTGTGTTCTATCTTGCGGCCATTGCCCCTTGTCCTCTCCCCACAAACCACTGAGAAGAGGTTAGCTACATCCTTCTGTCTCCCACCCCTCAGATATTTGTACACATTGATAAGATCCCCTCTCAAGTCTTCTTTTCTCCAGGCTGAACAGACCCAGGTCTCTCAGCCTTTCTTCACAGGGAAGATGCTCCAGGCCCCGTATCATCTTTGTGGCCCTCCGCTGCACTCTTTCCAGGAGATCCCTGTCTTTTTTGTACAGGGGAGCCCAGAACTGGACACCGTAGTCCAGGTGAGGCCTGACCAGGGCAGAGTAGAGGGGGAGGATCACCTCCCTTGACCTGCTAGCCATGCTTCTTTTAATGCACGCCAGGATCCCATTAGCCCTCTTGGCCACCAGGGCACGCTGCTGGCTCATGGTCAGCCTGTTGTCCACCAGGACCCCCAGGTCCTTCTCCTCAGAGCTCCTCTCCCGCAGGTCGTCCCCCAGCCTCTACTGATACTTCTGGTTGTTCCTTCCCAGGTGCAGGACTCTACACTTGCTCTTGTTAGACCCTCATTTGGTTTCTTCCTGCCCATCTCTCCAGCCAGTCCAGGTCTCACTGAATGGCAGCACAGCCTTCTGGCATGTCAGCCACTCCTCCCAGCTTTGTGTCATCAGTGTACTTGCTGAGGGCAGACACTATTCCCTCATCAAGGCTGTCAATGAAGATGTTGAACAAGACCGGACCCAGTACCGACCCCTGGGGAACACTGCTAGTCACAGGCCTCCAGCCAGACTCTGCTCCGCCGATCACCACCCTCTGAGCTTGCCCAGTCAGCCAGTTATCAACCCACCTCGCCGTCCACTCATCTTTCTACTCACACACACTTTCTCAGCTTTGCTAGTAGGATGTCATGGGAGACAGTATCAAAGCCTTGCTAAAGTCAAAGTAGATGACATCCACCGCTCTCCCCCCATCTACCCAGCTGGTGCATAGAAGGCAACGAGGTTGGTCGAGCATGACTTCCCCTTGGTGAATCCATGCTGACTACTCCTCATAACCTTCTCTTCCAATTGCTTGGAGATGGCATCCAGAACAAGCTGCTCCAATACCTTTCCAGGGACAGAGGTGAGACTGACTGGCCTGTAGTTTCCCGGATCCTCCTTCATGTCCTTCTTGAAGACTGGAGTGACATTGGCTATCCTCCAGTCTCCAGGTACCCCTCACCCATTCTCCAGGACCTTTCAAAGATGATAGAGAGTGGTTCAGCGATCACATCTGCCACACATGCCTCACCCTTAGCCCTCACCCTTAGCACACACAGATGCATCCCATCAGGACCCATGGATTTGTGTGCATTGAATCCACTCAGACGCTCCCGAACCACTCTCACGTCCACCAGGGGGGAGCCGTCCATTTCCCAGACCCTTTGTCCTATTGCCAGGGGCAAGGAGTCCCGGGGGAGTGTCCTTGAAGCAAAGACTGAAGCGAAGAAAGCATATTGCCTTCTCAGCGTCTTTCTTGACCAGTACCCCCCCCCTCGTTCGGCAAGGGACCCACATTATCCCTAGTCTTCCTCTTGCTGTTTACATACTTGAAAAAACCCTTCTTGTTATCCTTTATCTCTTTGGCAAGCCTCAAAACTAGGTGGGCTTTAGCCTTCCTCATTGCGTCCCTGCAGGCCCTGACAACATATCTATAATCCTCACAAGAGGACAGGCCCTTTTTCCACATTTCATAGACCTTCCTCTTCCTTTTGATCCTATTGATGAGCTCCTTGCTCATCCACACAGGTTTCCTGCCCCCCTTCCCCGATTTCCTATTCTTTGGGATGCACCGATCCTGAGCATGGAAGAAGTGCTGCTTAAATGTAGCCCAGCTCTCACAAGCACCCTTGCCCGCAAGCAACCTAGCCCATGAGATACTCCCAAGCAGGTCCCGAAGAGGTTGAAGTTGGCTCTTCGAAAGTCCAGGGTAGCAATCCTGCTTTTAGCCTTACTTCCTCTGCCTAGTTCCATCTGCAACTCCACCATCTCTTGGTCGCTGCATCCCAGGCTGCCCCCAACCTTCACATCCCTAACAAGGCCATCCTTGTTGGTAAGAACAAGGTCCAGGAGTACCCCCCGCCTCGCCAGCTCCTCCACCACCTGCGTCAGAAAATTGTCCTCAACGCATTGTAGGAACCGTTTGGACTGCATGTGCCTGGCTGAGTTGCTTACCCAGCAAATGTCTGGGTAATTGAAGTCCCCCACGAGGACCAGAGCTCGTGATCATGAGGCTACTAGCAGCTGCTCGTAGAAGGCCTCATCGACCTCCTCCTCCTGATCTGGTGACCTGTAGCAGACCCCCACCACCATGTCCCCCATACCAGTCCACCCCTTAATTTTCACCCACAAGCTCTCCACTTGTCCCTCACCCTCCCCCAGGTGGAGCTGGGTACACTCTAATTGCTCCCTCACATAAAGGGCAACCCCACCCCATCTTTAAAGCAGACACTCCTTATCACTACAGAAATATCCTCAAAGGCATTCCTACTCTGTTCAAAGAGGGGACTGAAGAATCAGGGAAAATACTCCCCACCCCTACCCCTTATCCAAAACACAAGAACTTTCAGGTAAAATAGCCAGCTGCACAAATGCTGCTAGAAGGTTTATGCCTTGATACTAAACATACACAAAATTTGTGATGAATTTACACTAATGTAATTTTAATAAACTGGAATTTGAACATTTTACCTACAATACACTTCTTCCTTTAATTTCTGGGGCACTGGCTAAAACAAACAAAAAAACCCTTCTGGCTTCATCTGCATTCATATGAATGTTACTGCACATTTCACAGTTCGCATTTCACCAACTGATGTCACTTTTCCATTTCAGAGTTATGGTTCAAGTTTAGTATTTGCCCCAGATTTAAAGAGTACAAAAATAAGCTTAACTGAAATCTTGAACTCTTCTTCACCACAGGTCTGAACACTGACACCACGTAGCAAGTACAAGTAGTAGTCAGTGGAGCAACATCTGCTCACACCAATTAAAGATGGCCCTCACAAGTAAATTAAAAGCCAACATCAGTAGTTTTATCAGCAAAAAGGTTCTATGTTACTGTGTTCAACAAGGCCCTATTAGTAATATCCTTAATATCTATAAAGTGTTGAAGTATCACACTAAATGTTAGGAACATTGTAAACGTCTTTATTTATTCACTAAAACTTACATACAACATGTTCATTAGTTTAAAAAAATCTCAACACAAAAGGCAGTAGTTGGAATTTTTATTTGCAAAGGTCAAAACATCTAAAATAAAAATAAATTCTAGCAATTCTGAGAAGTCCACAGAGGATAAGTTTACTTATAATTTAGTATCAGGAAAAAAAAAAGTTAACATTCTAGGTTACTGTAGAAAAAGTGTGTATCACACTTAGGGCATACAAGATTTACAACAAACAAAAAATACCCTGTTTTAAAAGTAATCTCCCTTCCAAACAGCTTTTCATTTTAGTGCATCCTATCTCACAGACTTTACATTTACATTTCTCTATATACAAAAAGGTACAACAAATTGGTACAGTATTTATTGCAACAAATTACGGATGCTATAATATACACAGTTTTAATTAGCCCCTCCCCAACTTGTATATCCTCTTGCTTCTTACTCCTCCCTTGAAGCAGTCTCATTCTCTGGTTCTAAGATTAAGTTCTTTCATTGAAAGGCACGTACTTATCTACAACAGAAGAAATCAATGCATTAATGTGAAATATCCCATTTCAAGGGTAACTTTAGCCCACATTTTTACAGACCAAATATTAAGACAAAAAAGTACAATATTTTATTACTAAATTTGTCCATAAAAAACACTTAGTTACCACATTACTATGAAGTGCCATAAAACACCATTCATTTAAACCTCACAAATGGAAAAACAGTGCATTTACAAAGACACATAAACCCTCTTCCACCCATGTTAGACGTATTTTTAAAGTAGACAGGTTAAGTAGTGAATAGATATGTTGTCACATGAAGCAAACTAAACACTTAATATTTAGTTATAGATCTCCATATGTTATTATTATTTTTAAAAAACAAACATATATGATGTGCAGTCTATAAGATTAAATACCACTTAAGACCCTGTGAACTTACAAGGCTCTTGAGTTCCTATTCAAATTTCAGTAATTCTAAGTAGCATTCTGTAACTGGAATGCTATCATAAATAGAATTATTTTACCTTGTGACTTGCAGTGCAGCGAGTAGCGCAGATTGTAGACTATCAGTGTGATAGTTTATACAGCATTTTTATATAGCATTGGGTTTATGTGGCAACGGTTTTGCTAGCAGGGGGTTGCATGGGTGGCCTCTGAAAGCAAAGCCCAGCAGCTGTCCCATGTTAGATCAGAGCCAGCTCCAGCTGGCTCCAAAAGGGACTTACTGCTTGCCATGGGAATGCTGAGTCTGTTTTGCTCATGATGGTAATTGGTGAATGATCTTCCCATGAGCCTTATTTCTTACCTTCTCCCCCTGTTCTTTTGAGGAGTGAAAGCAGTATGGTAGAGCTTAGCTGCCCATCAGCTTAAAACCACCACAATCCGTTATGCAGATACTTAAGATTTAGTTGAAACAAGGTAAAAGAAACAAACTGAAAAAGTGTATTCCTAATTATTGATATACATTATATACATACATATTATTTAAAAGGTACTCTATCTCAGTGTTCAAGCTTCCTTTCTAGTAATGCTGTCTCTTTGCAAAGTATGGGCAGCATTTTATTAAGGTTATTATTTATTATTTACTAAGTTTTGTTTAGCACATTCAGATTGTCCAGCACTGTTTTTCTCCTATGCGCAAATATTAATTCAAGATAACAGAAACTTTTGTTAGAATAAATTTTCAGAGCTTCTCCCTATACAAAAGAACACAACTAGCTCTCATTATACATATGCAGAGTAAATTTGCTTTATCGACTATATATAGCTTAAAGTATTTGTTTTCTCCTAACGGCTTTGATCACTTAAGCGCTTACTTTCTGAGCTATTCTGAAAAAACTGTAACATTTTCATCCTCTATTATCTATCATTATTCACTTCTGTGGTTATTACTTTTACTCTGTTTATTTCCTCAGCATGTTAACAGAAATATCTGCTGTTTGGTTAGATCCCTCAGTTGCTCCAATACAATTCTTTTGCTTGCAGTTTGGCTCAAGAGTGACATTACCGCCTCTTAAGCCAACACCATCAAATTTTATGCCATTTTGCAGGCCCACAGGAAAGAAAGAAAGGTATACCTATGCTACAAGTTATATCACTATATATTTACCCCAGGCTACGACATGTACTAACGTTGTTCAAATATTCCACTTTTCCCACTTTTTCTGAGCTTTTGGACTTGGATCAAAACATTGTGTATTTTTGGTTTTCATCTAAAACTGATGCTTTTAAATCAAATACTATGTATGCACCGGAGTTCTTCCATCAACAAGATGCCACTGTATGCGAGGAGCTAATTGTTAATGTTAACAACACTTGACTTATCTGACAACAGCTATGTCATCAGATAAACGAAATACTGCTAATCTATTCAAATTGTTTGTACCCTATGTCATTTTGACAACTATTTTTAAAACGGTCTGATCAGTAAGTTACTTTCAAATACTTCCAAATTGCTTGGTATATCTAAAGCAAACAATGATTTGCTGCAGTACGGAGAAGAACAGATGAATAGAAGTTGAGTATTTGGGACAGCTTTTTCCTCAACTACAACACTACGCCATAATGTAAATTTTTTTCTTAGATACCAAAGTTAACGGCAAGTGCAGTCTGGGGCCTGCTGTCTATAGTTGTAAAGCACCTTAGCGTAAAACGTACTTCTGTCCTTACTGTTGTTGCTTCCATTTCTTCCTTATGCATCCTGTAATGGACAAGAGTGAAACACCCAAGAATGGAATAACTGAAGTATGTAAAGCAGATAAACTTGGTTAGCTTTAGTAATGACACTATTTTTAACCAAAATATCCTACCTTCCTTTCCATTTCTCTGGAACTCATATGCTGAAGACAAATGGTGTTCAGGAGTAGATCAAGAGTAGCTGAAGTACTAAGTTTATCTTCTTGCCCACTTAATTCTTGCCCATTTAAAATTTAAATGATCTTGATACCCTTTCTCCAACTACATATGAAACAAAGTAGTGAGCTGTTTCAGTCAAGATACTTATCATCCATACCTTCACTGCATAGACATACAGCTCCTATATACAAACCTTCGAGGATGATTGGCATCAAATAGTGTTGTATCATCATCATCATCATCATCTTGCTCTAAGGGAGTCAGCTCCATGTTTTCTATGTTTGTATCCAAAACTCCGTATCTTCGGGTTTTTCTGTTACGTCGTCTGAGCCTGAAATGTATTGTACGGTATTTAAGTTCTATAAATTTATGACTACTTTCAATTCCAACAACACAAGAAGACCATCCCTTAAAACACAGCTATGTTGATACTGATCATAAATTTTAAGAAATTACCGTATATACACTGTACACCCTTAGTTCAGTGAAAGTCAGATTGCACACAATTCCATGTGTGAAGAATTTACAAGAAATGACTGAGGCCAATAAAAATTTGTCACCTTTAGTTTAGTATAGAATTACTGCAGAGAATACAAAATGGCACTTAACAGCTAATACAAAACAGTGTTTAGTAGCTATATGCAAGAGCCAGATAAAAATATATGCAAGCACACTTCTAGCAGATCCTACAATGAAAAAAATCACCTTGCTATGAATTTGCTACTTGCTTTATAAAACAGCAGACCAAATCAGAGATAAACTCAGCAAAACTGTAGTAGAGATGCAGCACAAGCCATGGGTTCCATCATTTTAAACCTGATGTGTAGAGAAGACTTCAAAAATAACAATAAAAAGCTTCACTGTTCATAACTGAGTCAATCACCCATATAATAAATAGCAGTAAAATGTGCAGAACAGTCTGAAAAAAACCAAAGATCTCTTTTGCATAGTAATGAGTAATAACATCTTGCATTAATAATATTGCACACATACAAATGCACTACCTCTTATACTGTAAGTGAACTTACTCAGACCTTTGACCTTTAGTGTGAAATATAATAAATTCTTGACATAAATGAAAACTCGTGTAGAAGAGAATTACTTTTTCAAACCAACTCATGGTGAGGGAAAACCTAAAAATACTCAGCAGATACTCACTATTCATCAAGGTCATTGCTACTGCAATCAGGGAATAGAGAGGTCAATTTCCTAATTTTTAAAACTAACACCTCTGTTTCTCAGCTATTTCCTCTTTGATACCCAACCTCGCATCCTCAGTTGTAGGATTTTTATTTTATCTTGTGAGGATTTAGATTTTATTTTTAACACTTTGAAATAATAGAGAACCTGTAGAGAACCATGTGAAATGTCATCTGCATTTCACAAAATTGATTCACAAAGTGATTCGTATTTCAAGATCAAGCCAGTACTTACAAACACTGTCTGAACCTTACTTTCTTATGTTCTCTGTGTGGGCCTGGATCCCATGTAAGCCTCATGCATGCTTTTGGCGTTGTGCAACTATAGGCATTGAATATGCCTTGCTCAACTCTTTGAGGATCAGGAACTCACAGTAACTAGCTTCTCAGCAAATATACAAAGGTGTCTGTTACAAAACGCTGACAGGGCCACTTTCAGCTACTTTATACTCACAAACAGCAGCTATGTGAGAGCTGTACAACTGAGTAACGTTGTCTTAAAAACAAATACTTTCTAGACATTTACAGCTAACTCCACAGAGACGCAACATTTCCTCTTAGCAACACCAAAAGTAGAATTTACAAACCTACGCTAGGTGCATAGGAAAGGCATTCACAGCTTTCAGGAATTTAACTATGAGGTATTTCAACGCTAATCATCAAAAAGAGTATAGTAAGTTATGCTTAAATAGTATTATATACATTATACTGTTATTATTCAACATATAATCACCTCTGAGGCACCACTTCAGTCACCTTCTTAGAGAGATGAATATGATACTGAGAGTTATGGCTTCAGAGTTTGTCCTGAACTCTGGTATGCTTCTAGAATTCTTTTTATTTTTGCTTACCTATTTTTTAAATGTTACAGAAAAGAATCCTCCTTTTCACATTAAGCAGCATCCCGTCTTGGTCTACATTACATCCCCGTGAATTAGATTTCCTTTTGGAGTTGAGAAGCAAATACCAGCATGTTCAGATGAGAAAGGTATAAAATATATACCTTTTTTTGAAGGTATATACAAACTTACTTTTGAAGGTCATACAAACTTATGATATTATAAAAAAATATCATGATAATTTCCTCCACCTGATTTGAAATAGAATCAGCAGTTTGCCAGATGTGATTTTGTAGAACTTATTGTTTAAATATAAGGCTAATCACAAACACACACAAATATCACCTTTCCGCTCAAGATAAAATTCATTTTTTTCAACAGTCCTTAACATAGAAAGAAGTGGTATACTAGAAAGTACCAAGCAGAAGAAAATTCAGAAGCCTTATGATGAAAAATATGGTTGCTTCATAAACATCGTGTATTTCCTTTTTACTGAAGTATAAGCTACACAAATGACACTCAGACAAGCACTTGTGGACATGCGAACAGTAGAAACCCTCTGCCAACCAGAGGGACCTTGGAGAGGTTGGCCTGTGCCAAACTCGTGGGGTTCAACAAGACCAAGTGCAAGGTCCTGCATTTGGGCCGGGGTAATCCCAGGCTGGGTAAAGAATTGGTGGAGAGCAGCCCTGAGGAGAAGGACCTGTGGGCATTGGCTGATGAGCTGTCAATGTGCACTTGCAGCCCAGAAAGCCAACCGTATCCTGGGCTGCATCGAAAGCAGCGTGGCCAGCAGGTCTGGGGAGGTGATTGTCCTCCCTCTACTCTGCTCGTGAGACCCCACCTGGAGCACTGTGTTCAGCTCTGGGGCCCCCAGCCCAAGAAGGACATGGACCTTTTGGAGTGAGTCCAGAGGAGAGGCACAAAGATGGTCAAGGGTCTGGAGCACTTATACAAACACAGGCTGAGGGAGCTGGGCTTCTTCAGCCTATACAAGACAAGACTCTGGGGAGACTTTATAACAACCTTCTGATACCTAAAGGAGGCCTACAGGAAAACTGGGAAGGGACTCTTTGTCAGGGAGTGTGGTGATAACAGAAAGAGTAATGTCTTTAAACTTAAAAAAAAATAAAAATAAAAAATAATCTAGATTCAAGTGAATGCTGTTGAGAAACTGACAACAGAGTTACTAGTGACCTGAAAACTTTATCTGTATACAGCTTAGTTACCAAGCTAAAGCTAAAACAATACTGGAGATGCTTATATGACATACATGTATAATTACTAGGACACTAAAGTACTGTCAAGAAAAACTAACTTAGGCCTGGCTACCATGTGACTGTTAGGAAGAAAACCTAGGACAAAATGCCAATTTCATTAAAGTCTGCAGCATTCTCTACTGCTCTCAGCAACTTAATGCAGACTACTTTTATCTCTGTAGTTACAACAGATAAAAGGTTTTATTAGACCTCGTGGTCTAACAAGATGAAGTTACAAAAAATGGAATTAAAAGTTTATAAAAAGACTCGTATTTTTATACATTCAGTTCCAATCCTTTTTCAAAGAAAGCAATAGAGGAATCTGCAATAAAATGGGATCAAATAGTATGACAATAACATCAGAGATGGTATAAATAATACACTGTTAAGAGGGGAGATAAATAATATTGGTGGTCAAAGAAAAAGGGGGGGCAGAAAATACAAGAAAATGAGAGCAGAAGAAAAACAGGTCAAGTTCAAAGCACATCTAAGAAACATGAAAAAGGACAAAGGACATAGGAGGGTGAGGGGGTAAGATTTTTTTTTTCACTACCCTAATTTGTGCAGGTACAAGGGACTACCCTTACTACAAGCCGCAAAGACTGAAAACAAGATCAGCTCAATACAGTATGAATTGCTAATTAACCTTTCCATGTAAAGTGCCTTTCTATTAGAAGCTTTTTACCGATTAGTAAGCTCTCCAATAAACCAGTCTCCCCTATTCCCTACTATTGAGCTTCACAATACTTTAGAGGATTCTGTGAAGTACATGACAAGGGAATTGTAGCTCTCCAATCACCTCAAGCCTCAACAGTTACTTACAGGCCAGTATATATCTCCTTAAAAGTGAAAATCATCACTTTTTGATCAACAGTTCCAAAGACTGACTACTTTCAAATACGTGGATAAGTTTAGGTAAACACAGCTCAATAAATATATATATATATGTACCATTGAGGAGTTCAGTAATGGTCTTTGTGACAGAACTAAATTTTATCTGTCCCAGAGTTGACCCAGTGTTGGGAAAGTCGCACCCTGAAGTGTAGCTCATGGTATGAGAAAACAAGATATAGCCCATTCACATTCTCCATTAATGAATACTTCAAACTAAATGGATTCTTCCTGAACCACGAACTGAGTCAGTTAGAAAATGTATTCTCAATAAAAATAGTTATTACTTGAACCTGAGCCTTTATTTTTTTTTTTTTTTTTTTTTTTTTTTTCTTTTTTTCCTGCAAAGGGCATGCATGAGCTACATGTTTATATCCATGAAAGAAATTCAACAATACGAATCCAAAAGGGTTACAAATAACTTCCTGGAAAATGATTTTAAGTTGAAATTATGGAACACAATTCATGCTGAACCATGTTTTGGAATTCTGTCTTAACATGCCACATCGTGTAGCACACTAACAGTTGTCTAAAAGAAAAAAATGCCATTTCATCTCATCTGCTACACTTGCTTTCTCATCATCTCAGAAAGACTGAAGAACTGATGGCATGTACTTCTTCCTACATAAACAAGGAAAGCAACCTTTGACTGCAATAGGCTTCATGTAAAAACAATAGAGCTGTACAGACAAGAAAACAAAGGATGTATGAATTGCAACACTGGCATTTCTGTGCATCACAAAGTGCAAACAGAGGACTTTTTTTGTAAAGTATCAAATCTAAGAGGCAAAAAAGGCAATAAAACTAAAGCTTGTAGACTAGACAAGGCATCATACTGTCCAAGCTTTCTTACTCCTAGCTTTGATGGATGTGCTGTATGGTCTTTCTGCTACACACATCATTCCTTGAAAATCTTCTGTTATAAAAGGAAGGTGCTGGCAGCTCAACCTTTATAACATGGCGGCTGAAACAAGTCCCACACATAAAACTAGAAATAAAATCAAGATACATTGTTTTCCTGACAGAGAAACTGCATCATCAGCAATGTCACTGAGAAGGTCCATGGGAGCTTGCTATAGTTTACACAATCATACTCGGGGAAAAAAAGTAGTTATAGCCACAACAGCAAAGTTGTAACAGCTCTCAAGATTTTCTTGAAAATGGATTTTCAGGGAACCACATTGAAACACAGTCAAATGGCTCTGAAAACAGAAAAGTCGTAGCTTTATCAGAATGTACAAAATTTATTATTTATCAACCTCTGTTAAGAAAGGTTGCAAGTTTCTGATGTGGTGAAGAATGTATCGTGGCTACAGACTGAATTATTTTATAAAGGATCATCACCATTCAGTTTCTATATGTGAGCTATCTTTAATAATATCTAAATTTCTGACAAATAATTGAGTGTAACAAAACTATTCCACTAGCAGAAGGATATAAATGGCTGTAAAACCTCAAGAATTTTGAGAACACAAATAGAACTTGCAGACATTTTCTCTCAGACCAACACTAGCAAACAAGCATTTATCTCACTTAGATTTAAGGTTGCTGCTACAAGTCACTCTCCAAGTTAATCTGAACTGCTTACTGCGGGCATGGATTGAATGTTTCAGACAAGCACTTCCAACCAGGAGCACCTTAAAAGTGCAGCTGTCAGGAGCTTATCAAATCCAAAATGGACTGGAGCAAGTGGGTGAATGTTTTTGTGCACTAGAAACAAAATCAACTAGGCATGCACTTAAACTAAACACAAGAGTGTACTGGAAGGAAAAAAAAAAAAAAAAAAAAAAAAGGCTTTTAAGATCTAATCCTCTAAAGGGGTAACTACTTATTTAGTTGTCCTTAATCCTAACAAGACAAGTACAGAGAAACTGGTGTTTTGTTTTGGGAGTGTGCATGTGTGCTGTGCTAATTTAAGCAAGACTTTCACATTTCCCCAGTGCTGGGCAACTTGTGTTCATTCAGGAAGAGGCTTGTTTAACAAGGTTTCCCAAAACAAAACAAAACAAAACAAAACAAAAAAAAGGAAAAAAAGAACAAAGTCAACTGCGTATTTATTTACTAGATGTTGTAAAAAGCTCTACTGAAACTCTAGTGGACATGGTTCCGTAAACAAAGAAAATTAGCTGCTAATGAAGTTGTGAAATTTGTAAGTAAATCTATACAAACTTGAAAGAGAATTACATTTGTTTAAAGAAACAGCCTGATAACAGGCTGATTTGTAACATCAAAAAGTGGTGTTCACAGTGCTGTGTGGTGGATCAACCTCAGCTGGCTGCCTGGTGCCTCACACTGCTATCTCAGCCCCCAGCAGGGCAGGGCAAGAAAATTAGATGAAAAAAGTTCCTGGGTTGAGATAAGGACTGGGAGATCACTCACCAGCTACTGCTGCAGGCAAAACAGACTCAGCTTGGGGAAGATTAATTCAGTGCCAAACCATACCAGAGTAGCGCAGTGAGACCTGAAAGTTATGAACACCTTCTTCCCTCATATCCCGACTTCGCAGGCTCAACTTCACTCCCACTCTTTCACCTTCTCCCTGCTCCTCAGCACCTCAGCAGGGTGGGGAATGGGGGCTGTGGTCAGATCACAGAGCTTTTATCTGTGCTGTTCCTTCTTCCCCATACTGTTCCCCTGCTCCAGCATGGGGTCCATTCCAGGGGACAGCCCTTCACAAACTGCTCCAACTGGGGTCCTCTTCATAAGCAGGGGAACTTCTGCTCTGGTGCCTGGAGCACCTCCTGCCCTCCTTCTGAACTTACCTGTGTGTCTGCAAGGCTGTTTTCCACTCCCCTCCCAGCTGCTGTTGCACAGCAGGTTTTTATTTTATTTTATTTTCCTCCTTCCTTAACTCTGCTCTCCCAGAGGCTCAGCTAGCATCACTCTCTGGCTCCGCTCTGGCCAACAACAGGTCCCTTTGGAGCTGACTGGAGCTGGCTCTGCTCTGACATGGGGCAGCTGCTGGGCTCTACTCGCAAAGGCCACTCCTGCAGTCCCCGGCTACCAAGCCTCACCACATCAACCCAATATAATCTGTAATTTCTTCACAATGTTAATCTTTATCATGCAAAGTGACAATGTTTGTATGCCTGTTTCCATCTTCACTTCCATACTTTCTGAAGAAGAATACCAGAAACAGAAAAAAAAAAAAAAAAAAAAAAGATTTCACTTGCTGAGTCAAAGTGTGTCTAGCATCTAATTAAGAATCTCACTCAAAAATACAATCAAATTTGAACTTAAGGTGTAATTTCATAATATCATAGAACTGTTTGGGTTGGAAGGAACCTTAAAGATGACCTGGTTCCACCCCCCTGCCACGGGCAGGGACACCTCCCACCAGACCAGGTTGCCCAAAGCCCCATCCAGCCTGCTGCTGAACACCTCCAGGGACGGGGCATCCACAGTTTCTCTGGGCAACCTGGTCCTGGTGTACTCACCTCCGAGTGAAGAATTTCTTCCTTGCATCTAATCTAAACCTACCCTCTTTCAGTTTAAAGCCATTACTCCTTGTCCTATCACTACACCCCCCTACGAAGAGTCCCTCACCAGCTTTCCTGTAGGCCCCCTTTAGGTACTGGAAGACTGCTATAAGGTCTCCACACAGCCTTCTCTTCTCCAGGCTGAACAACCCCAACTCCCTGAGCCTGTCTTCGCAGGAGAGGTGCTCCAGCCCTCTGATCACCTCTGTGGCCCTCCTCTGGACTCGCTGTAATAGGTCCATGTCTTTCTTGTGCTGGGAGCCCCAGAGCTGAACACAGTGCTCCAGGTGGGGTCTTATGTGAGTGGAGCAGAGGGGGACAATCACCTTTCTCAAGCTGCTGGTAATGCTTCTTTTGATGCAGCCCAAGATATGATTGGCTTTTGGGGCTCTAAGGATACACTGTCCTGGCTCACATTGAGCTTCCCATCAAGCAACACCCCCAGGTCCTTCTCCTTAGACCTGCTCTCAATCCTGTATTAGTGCTTGGGATTGCCCCCGCCCAGATGAAGGACCTTGCACTTGGCCTTGTTGAACCTCATGAGGCTCACACAGGCCCACCTCTCAAGCCTGTTCAGGTCGCTCTGGATGGCATCCCTTCCATCCAGTGTGTGAACTGCACCACACATCTTGGTGTCATCAGCAGACTTGCTCAATCTCTCTGCCCATGTCACCAACAAAGAAGTTAAACAGCACCAGTCCCAGTACTGACCCCTGAGGAACAACCACTTATCACTGATCTCCACCCGGACGCTGAGACATTGACTGCAACTCCTTGAGTGCGACCATCCTGCCAATGCTTTACTCACCCAGTGGTCCGTCCCTCAGACCCATTACTCTACAAATTAGACAAGGATATCATGGGGGACAGGGTCAAATGCTTTGCACAAGTTCACACAGATGATGTCAGTTGCACTTCTGCATCCACCAAAGCTGTAACCCCATCATTGAAGGCCACAAGATTTGTCAGGCATGAGCTGCCCTTAGTGAAGCCATGTTGGCTGTCACCAGTCACCTCCTTATTTTCCATGTTTCTCCGCATTGTTTCCAGGAGGATCTGCTCTGTGTTCTTGCCAGGCACAGAGGCGAGACTGACTGGCCTTAGTTCCTGGGGTCCTCCTTTTTTCCCTTTTCAAAAATTATGATTATTTCCCCTTTTCCAGTCAGTGGGAACTTCATTAGACTACCATGACTTCTCAAATTAGATGGAGAGGGGCATAGCAACTACATCTGCCAGTTCCCTCAAGAGCTGTGTATGTATCCGGTCCCATGGTCTTGTACACCTTCAAGTTCCTTAAATGGTCTCAAACCTGATCTTCTCCTACAAAAGCTGGTTCATCATTCTTCTAGGCCCTGCCTTTGCCTTCTGGGGCCTGGGCCATGGGGCTGGAGCTTCTGTCAGTGAAGGCTGAGGCCAAGATGTCACTGAGTACCTCAGCCTTCTTCATATCCCAGAAACCAGATCTCTCATTTCCTCCCAGAGAGAGCCCAGTTTCCCTCATTTTCCTTTTATCATCAATGTACCTACAGAAGCCGCTTATAGCACCTGCAGAGCCAGGTTGGCTTACACTTCAACAATACCAAGTTCTTATATTGTACAAGCTTTGAATTTAAACCACCTTATTTTAGCCGTAAAATGGGATTATTTATATCATGGTAAAATATGCCGTATTTTTTGGTTAGAATTCTGCTTAGTAAAACCAGTGTGAAGGAATTATTATATTCATGTTTTCATGAAACAATGAGGCTGAAGGCTGCTGAAGCAGGACCTACAGGGGCTGCAGAGCACTCAGGCCACCCACGTCCGCTCGGAGGGCTCTCGAAAGGGTCCCACACGGAACATTTCCCCGCCACCTCCCTACCATCAACAACGGAGACGCGCAGAGCCCCCGGCCCCACCGCGGAGCCCGTCCCCGTCGCCGTCCCCCCTCACCGCACGGTCCGGATGACGAAGTAGACGATGAGGGCGGCGCTGGCCAGCACCAGCACGGACAGGGCGCGCTGGGTCATGGGCTGGCCCTGCTCGGGCGGCGCCGACACCTCGGCCAGCCGCCCGCTGCCGTCCCGCGTGGCGCCGCCGCCGCCGGCCGCCTCCGTGGGCCGCGGGGAGGCGGAGGTGGCGGAGGCCCCGGCAGCGCCGCCGAGAGCTTCCCCCCAGCGCGCTGCCAGCACCAGCCCCGCCAGGAGCCAGGCGGGCGGCGGCGGCGGCCACATGCTGCTGCCCCCCGCCTTCCTCCTCCTCCTCCTCCTCCTCCTGCTCCGGCCCCGCGGCCCAAGCGCGGCCGGGCCTCGCCGCCGCCCGGCCCACGGAAGCGGAAGCGGTCGGCGCCCGGCGGCTGCCGCTGCCATGGAAGCGCCGAAGGGGGGGCCGTGACTGCAGGGCGGTGCCTGCACCGACAGGGCCCGCGGCGGCGGCTGGAGGGGCCCTGGCGGGGGTTGGGGTGCCAGGCACGGCGGTGTCTCGCTCCCCTCCACTCAAAAGAACAGAGGGGAGAAAACAGGGTGGGAATAAAATGTGTGGGGTGAGATACGGAGAGGGAGAATGCTGGCCGATGACGGACTCAGGAAAAACACACTCAACGCAGGGAGATTAATGTAATTTATTGCCTATCAGTAACAGACAAGAGCAGTGACGAATGAAAGTAAACTAAAAACACTTCACCCAACCACCCTCTTCCACTTCCTCTACCCAGGCGATGCAGGGGAATGGGGAGTGGGGGCTGCGGTCAGTCCTGTCAGTCCCTGACGCTTTGTGTCCTGCGTGGGCTCCTCTCCACGGGCTGCAGCTCTGGGCCTGGGGCCTGCCCCTGCGGGGGCTCTCCATGGGCCGCAGCCTCCTCCAGGCCACATCCACCTGCTCCAGCGGGGGCTCCTCCACGGGCTGCAGCGTGGAGATCTGCTCCGTGTGGGACCCCTGGGCTGCAGGGGGACAGCCTGCTCCAGCAGGGGCCTCTGCACAGGCCGCGGGGGAACTGCCGCTGCCTGCCTGGAGTACCTCCTGCCCTCCTGCTGCACTCCCCTGGGGGCTGCAGGGCTGCTTCTCATTTCTCTCTCTCTCCCAGCTGCTGTTGAGCAGTAGTTTTTTCCCTTTCCTCAACCTGCGCTCCCAGAGCCCCCCGCCCGCCCCCAGCCTCGCTGCCTGGCCCAGCTCTGGCCAGCAGTGAGTCCTTTTTGGAGCCATCTGGAACTGGCTTTGGTCTGACATGGGACAGCTGCTGGGCTCTGCTCACAGACACCACCTCAGCAGCCTCTCTCCTACCAAAATTTTGCCATTGCAACATTTGTAAGCCTAATGCAGCCTTGCTTGTTTTGGCTTTCCAATCTTGGAGCTAACTTCTGTAGGTCAGAGTAGCAGACGGTGCCCATCTTTTTGGTAATGATGGTCACGCCTTAATGTCTGATGATTACGAATCAGAATTGTTGTCTTCTTGGCTTTTCCTATATTAAGTCTTTATGCAAAGTTTTTTTAAAAATGAAGAAGCAAAAGGATAATTTTGTAGTTGTGTCTGAAGAGCTCACATCCCGTTTCTGTTGAGGTAAATGGTGGATCAGAAAGCGAGTGTGTCTGCACTGGTCACAAACCAAGAGCACGGAGCCATCAATACCTTAACAAGCTAGTGGAAATTCATAAACTGGAGAGGTAAGACCCCACATTATGTTCAGGTTTTGTACAGAGTGAATCTACTGTTATGTTTATGCTGCTTGTGTAATGTGCATGTCTAGAGTGCAGTTCCTTCAGTAAATGCCATCTGGTAGGATAATCCTGTAATTATTCTTTAATCAGGGAGTTGTTTTCTTTGGCTCCTTTGTTGTTGTTGTTAGTAGTAAACTACAGCAAGGAGTTCAGAGATCTGATCTACATATTGAAGAGGAGGAAATAAACCTTTACAGTGATCCCCACTCTCTTAACATGCTTGTTCAACCAATTTTCAACACACTTCACGGTAAATCAAGGTAAAAAATGATAAAGAAAAAAAGGCAAATCAAAACACCAAGCCAACCCAACAGTCTTTGTAACAGCTGGGGCAAAGTGCCACAGGCCCTGTAGGGCAGATGACCCATGGTGATGCCACTGAGTGATGGGCTGTGACCCCGCAGCCCTCACTGCTTATCTTGGGGTGCCAGGAGAGGCCACGTCAGCCTAGCTCTTGCCTGGACTCCAGCTGAGCGTGTGTGCAAGGCATGGAATATCAAGCGAGGGTTTGGTGGAGCTGTGCTGTGGGGCCATTGGCAGCTGCTCTCATTGCCTGTCCCTGCAGCCATTGCCCGTGTTTCCCCAGCCCTGCCTCTCTCAGGAGTGGCGGGTGGGGGGCATGGGACAGCCCAGCTGCAGGGCCAGCGGGGGTTCTGCTGAGGGGCTGGGGCATTGCTGCTTCTCACCCCAGCACAGCAAGTGACTCTGGCCTCTCTCCCTTGTGCAGTTTGGGACACCCTTTGGCAGCTGTAGCGCCAGGGCAGGGGAGCAGCTTCTTGACCTCAGCTCTCCTCAGCCCACTGAAGAGCCCAGTGATCATGGACATGCCATCAGAATGGACCTGCCCAGGCTGTGGGGACAGTTGGGACGATGTCGCCTATGTGACCCCCTGTCTCCACCAGCTTTGATATGGCTGGGCACTGTGGTGGGCAAAGAAAAAGCCAAGTTGCCCCCTCTGCAGGCAGACAATCAAGACCATCGGTGATGTCGGCTGATGATTACTTGGAGTGTGCTGTCCCAGAGCCTGCTGAGCGCTTGGCTGAGGGCCAGCAGGATGAGCAGGGGGCTGCAGAGCTGGTGCCCAGGGCTCCTTAGCTCAGCTTCCCACCTGAGGTCTGGGCAGCCTTTTTTCAGGAGCACCCAGAAAACGTCAGACCCCTGCTTGCATGGCTGCAGCGGGAGCTGGAGGCAATCTCTGGTGCCGAGTGGTGGGAGGTGGCTGCAGGCCAGAGCAGTCATTGGCATCTGGTGCCTCTGCGGGCTCAACGAGGAAGGCTTGGTGCAGGTGCTGCAGCCTTGCCTGAAAACCAGACTCTGCCATTCGTGGTGCACTTCATAACTGCTGCTGTGGAGCTGTGCAGCATAGAGATCTGCCAGCAGCACGACCACCAGGACTCCCATGCTGCAGGGGGCCAGGAGGACAGCCCCATGGCTGTTCACGGCTACATCACCTCTCCATGGGGGACTTGTGCCCATGGCCCAGGCCACTCCATCAGGCCTGTGGCCTCCAGCACTATGGAGCTACCAGACATCCTTGGTGGGGGTCCTGGGTACCCCCCGAGTGCCCCTGCCACCACAGAAGAGGAGCCAGCTGAGGAGCCAGGGCAGGCAGCAGCAGGTCCCTCTGCTCAGGGCAGGGAGTGCTTGCCTGGGTGGCCGGGCATGCCCTGGAGAGGAGGGCCAGCAGCAGCCCCCAGGATTCTCCCCAACCCCACAAGAGGCCACCGTGACGGCAGCACTAGGCGGACACCCCACAGCTGGTAGCATCACATCTCAAGGGGGCTGGGAGACACTCCATCGTTTTCTCTCACTCTACCTGTTAGAGAAAATAAAAAAATGCTGCCAAAAGAGTCTCTGTATTATTGACATTGCAGACATTGCTGCTGTCCATAGCCATGTTGGTTTCTCCCTCTTCATGTGAGGATTATGTCCAGAAAAGGGTTATGAAGCTGGTGAAGGGTCTGGAGCACAAGTCTTATGAGGTGCATTTGAGGCTCTTGCATGGATTTTGATTAGCCTCCTGGTTCATTTGGGGAGCCTACAGTGACTGAAGTTGTTGATTATCCATTCCTAGAAGTATTCAAGGCCAGGTTGGAAGAGGCTTTGAGCAACCTCATGTAGTGGATGGTATCCCTGCCCATGGCAGGGGGGTCAGAATTAGATGATCTTTAAGGTCCCTTCCAATCCAGACCTCTCTGTCATTCTGTGATTCTAAGATTCCATGATGTGTGGCTGCTTCATGGTCTTCTTCATCATGAGCTGGAGGAGAATCTTTCCTCTGGCACATGGTGCACCACCTCCCCCTCCTTCTACACTTCTCTGGGCAAGCAGTTCCTCAGCCATGGTCTTTACAGAGCAGCAAGCTGAGGGGAGCTGAGGATGAGAAGCTGCTGCATCAGCATCCCACCCCTCCTGGCAAAGAGCTGCACTGATGTACCACCCTCACAACACAGTGGCCCCATTGACCTACCTTGCTTTGAGCAAGCTATTGGCACTGTATCCCATAACATCCTCATAGTCAAGCCCAGGAGGTGTGGACTAGATGAGTGCACAGTGAGATGGATTGACAACTAGCTGGATGGCAGGGCTCAGAGGGTTGTGCTCAGTGCTGCAGTCTAGTTGGAGGCCTGTAGCTAGCGGTGTCCCCCAGGGGTCAGTTCTGGGTCCAGTCTTGTTCAGTTTATTCATCAGTGCCTTGGATGATGGAACAGAGTACACTATCAGCAAGTTTGCTGATAACACAAAGCTCAAAGGAGTGGCTGCTACCCCAGAGGGCTGTGTTGCCATTCAGAGGGACCTCGACAAGCTGGAGGGCTGGGCAGAGAGGAACCTCATGAAGTTCAGCAAGGGCAAGGGCAGGGTCCTGCACCTAGGGATGAATTACCCCAAGCACTAGTACAGGCTGGGGGCTGACCTGCTGGAGAACAGCTTTTCAGAGGGATACCTGGGAATCCTGGTGGACAGCAGGCTGACCACAAGTCAGCAATGTGCCGTTGTGGCCAAGAAGGCCAGCGATATCCTGGGCTGCATTCAGAAGAGTGTCACCAGCAGGCCAAGGGAGGTGATCCTCTCCCTCTGCTCAGCCCTGGTGAGGCCACACCTGGAGTATTGTGTCCAGTTCTGGGCTCCCCAGTACAAGAGGGACATGGAACTACTGGAGTGAGTTCAGAGGAGAGCTACGAAGATGATGAGTGGACTGGAGCACCTGCCGTACGAGTATAGGCTGAGAGAGCTGGGTCTGGTTAGCCTTGAAAAGAGAAGACTGAGGGTAAACCTCATCGATGTGTATAAGTATCTGAGGGGAGGGTGTCAAGAGGATGGAGCCAGTCTCTTTTCAGTTGCCCGCGAGAGGCAATGGGCACAACCTGAAGCACAGGAAGTTCCAGCTGAATATGAAGGGGCACTTGTTTACTGTGAGGGTGACAGAGCACTGGCACAGGTTGCCCAGAGAGGTTGTGGAGTATCCTTCTCTGGAGGTATTCAAAACCCGCCTGGATGCCATCCTGCGCAATGTACTCTAGGTGACCCTGCTTGGCAAGGGTGTTGGACTAGATGTTCTTCAGAGGTCTCTTGTGACCCCACCCATTCTGTGATTCTGTGATTCTTTTCAATTTGTCATACTGTAGAAGAAAGTAGAAGAAATGGGTAAAATACAGGGATAGAAAAGAAGCCTTATGCATTTCTGCAGTTGCAGTATAGTTAACAAGGGTAACAACAACCAGATTTTGTTAATGGGCAGTTTTGTTTTGCTTTGTTTTGTTTTGTTTATATATATGTTTATCTATATATATATATCCCAGAAAACTTCAGGTTTTCCAGTAAGCAGTTCTATTGTGTCATATAAGATCATTTCAATAATGCTTTGTTAATAATCTATTAACAAGTTTGGTAGTTAATGATAGTTAACTGGGAAAACATTTTCAAGTTTTAACCCACAAAAAATAAGAGAATTTGGCATCGAAAGGGTGAAACTAGTTTACATAGCATGTGCACCATATCTTTGTCATTCCCTTGAAAATTCCTGGTACTTTTTGTGTGAATGTTCTTTTCAGATGCTTTGGGACAAGTTTTTCCTAAGGGTACTGAAGGGAGCATGTGACTAAACTTTCTTCATAAGCTTTTCCATGGTTTATAACTTGGATAAAGTTTGCCTGATTGAGACCATAAGGGGTTCCCTCCAACCCCAATATCGATTATAATTCCTGTTTCCTGTGAATCCCCTTGAGATGTACTTCTTCCTGCCAAGTCCAAGCAGCTGCATTCCAGCCCAGTAGGAACATCACTCATTAACGTTAAACTGTTCTAAGGATATGGCAATGATGTGTGGACTGTGTAAGCTGTACAGTGCTGGGGCATTTAGTCAGGGGAATGTGGTGGTATATTTCATGGCAAACTGCATATCTGCAGTCAGTGTGTGAAAATAAACAAGGGTGATTGTCATGATCAGTAGAGACTATGGAATGACTTCTTAAATACTCTCTTCTTTCATAGTGTGTATTTGCAAAAGCTACTATTTAAAAGCCAGGGTGCCAGTGTTGTATGTCCAGGAAGATGTATTTCTTGAAGTTTTTCCAAAATTAGAAGATAATTCACTTACTTCAGTAAGGTAATGTAGTCTTTGAATTTTCAGAACAGAAGCCAAATCTACAGTAGTTTGTATTCATTGTTCTGAAATAATAACAATTATTTTAATGAAATATTTTCAGATTTCTTTTTATATTCTAAGTCATTGAAATGCTTAATTTATTTAAGTATTCAAGTGAGGCATAAATAGATTTCAAGTTTGTAAATAATTTGCTTTGAGAGAGGTGTAGGATAATTCTCTGATGAAATGTATTGCTTAAATTTGTCATAACTTTGAGCCTGCATAAGGATTGATTTGACAGCCATTTTAAAGTTTTCTAAGTGTAGCAGCTTGTTAGTAATAATTGTCTAATTTATTGTTTTCAGTGAAAGAAAGAATTAAACACAAATTGTGACATTCTGTGATCATTCAGGCAGCTTTCGAAAGAAGTGAGTTATATTCCCCATTTCATGTGGTTATATTCCCCATTTCTTTTATTGCTTGCAAAAGAAATAAAAAACTTTCTTATCTTGCATCCAAAAGGTGACAGAATGTTAGTGCCATTGAAAGACTCTGAGACTGCTAAATTGTCCATTAAAATGAATGGAGCTTACATGACTTCCACCTTTGACAAAAACAAAATTGGGCAATTTTTTGAATTCCTTAAAATAGGCCTTGTAGATGAATTGAAAGAGCAGAGAAATTACTTTGCAAGATTATGTGAGTGTCAAGGATGTCTAGGAAGGGGCCTTTTCATCACAGAAAGAGATGATAACTCAGAGCAAGGCACTTAGGAGCTCTGTATATATATATTATATATATATTTTTTTTCTCTTTTAGCTAGTTCAACTAAAACTGCACTGCATGTGTCCTGATACTTATATAGACAAAAGCACAGTACAGAACACATCTATTTCCTTTTCCCTCTGACCTCTCAGTCTGTAGCTGCACTCCTGGATGAAGTCCTTGAGGAATACTTTCTCGTGGTCTTGAGAAGTTACAAAACCAGAGATGACACTCTACACTACATCTTTCTCTGCTCAGATAGGAGGCTAGAAGGCTACTTCCCTCTGCCCCCTAAAAGAGATATGAAACTCATATACCCTGAATAGCACTATCAAATTCTATCAGCCTCCAAACCCCATTGTAATCACTGCTATTTACACTATCTGAGGACATCATTGCAGAGGTATACCTATCTGTGCTTGCCCATGCGTAGGTCAAGAAACTTTTCAAACAAGCCAAACAAAATAAAAGATTAACATGTCCCTTTTAGTGATTCTTCCCCCAGTGATATGCAAATTTAGTAACTGTGGCCTATGGCAAAGGATTGCAGGTGAATGTACTCTGGAAAGAAACCACAAGATGCTACAATTTCAAAAAAGGAAGCTTTGTATAAAGCTTTTCTAAAGAAAGGAATATAGAAAGTGAAGCATTTTACATTTATGCACAATCAATTGGTCCCTTTTAGAATGTAATGCTTTCTAAAATGTAACAAAGTGCAGTAGATAGAAAACATTTGAAATCCACCAATCAAACTATTATCTTAAAACAACGACAGTAACAACAAAAACACCTTTGTGATTTTGATTTTCTGGATGTAAAAATGGCATCTAGCATTTGAAAGCAAGGAACCTTTCTGGATTTTGAGAAAGTACTGTCTGAAAAGAGTCTTTGGTATTTTAGTGGTGCGCAGAGACAAACACTGGCAGAGATGGGGAATAGCTTTTCCCACACAATTAGAGACCCAGAGACTACTTTATCTTGTACCTCTGAAGTAAAATAATTCTATGATGTCATTTTCATTGTAGTCCTGTGCAAAATGTTTATCATAAAGAAAATAATATTTTATATTTCTGTATTTTCAAGTTTGTTTATTACCTTTTATCCTGGTAGTGTCAACAGTCTCTGTGGATTTCATGTTTGTTGTGCTCCAGAAAGTGCAATAATTTGAAGGGCAAAAAGAATACTACAACAAAATCTCTCAAATGCCTCTTATTATAAATCATGCACACCGGAATGCATCATATAAGTTTAAATTCTTTCTGTAGTAGTGTGTTTATTATATGTGTAATATGATATTTCCTAATAATATCACAGTTTTTTGTATTCTCTGCATTTTTTTAACTTTATTTTAAACATGAGTATAATAAGACTTAACAATCTGTGTTGCGCTTTTATAGTGTTTTTGTAAATTTGGGTTGCCAGATACACTCTGTTTTTAGCATATTTGCATATTGTGAAAGGTAGACAAGCTAGTTCAATTTGTTGCAAAGAATAAATTATTTTATATACTGCCATAAAAATTCAGTAGTTTATCGTTGCAATAAATTGGCTTAAGGATTTTAAAATGAGTTCTTATTACTGCTCTGAGCAAATGTTTCTTTGGAAAGTTTTCACCTACATCTGTCTCCTCTAGTATTACAGCAGTATTTTCTTTCATTAGTCTTACATGTTTCTGTATCTTCAACATCTTTTAGCAGAATCTGGAACATGTACATATATCTAGGTTAATATCTATTTACATAGATATAAGTTGAAGGGGTCACGCATGGTTATATGTGGTCTTCTATCACTACCTGCTGTTTATTTTTTCTTAACTGAATTGATCTAGATCTGTGTTTTGTAAATGTTTTGGGCCTATGGGCCATTGTCACCTCTTCCTCTGTTACACAGAAACTATAGGTTTCCTAGAAGCAGATGGTATCTCCATGGAAGTTTTTGGTAGCAACAGTTTTTTACTATCAGTAAAAACGCCATGGCCGTGCTCCCTGGACGTCTGTTCTCTATCCTATAAATCACATATATGTCCTGGTAAGCATAAGGAAAGAGAGGTCCCAGTAGAAAAAGCTGCACTGAATGCTGTAGATTATTTGTTCTGATGACAGCAGTCATTCTCTGCTAGGCAACTCCAGTGCAATTTAACCGCGTAGATACACTACTTTTGAAACACTGTTTGCCGGGTATCCCAATTCGTGCAGGTAGGCATGTTCCTCCCTAGAAGCACTGAATATTCTCTAAAAGGATTAATGGTATGTGGTTGTATCCCAGTGGTGAAACATGTAGAATGTCTGCTGTGAGAAAGAGTTGGATACCTCCCCCTGATCCTCACCCTTCTCCACCTAGTTATTCAAACCCTTCACAAAGGTGATTGCATAGACAATGTGGGAAGAAAATCTGAAATACAGACACAAAACAGTGGCCCTGCTGTCCTGTCAAATGTGGTAGGGTAGAGCTGGAAGCTCTTTGCTCTTTTGCTGTTGTTATTTGTGTGTTTGTTTTCCCTCTCCCTTTTTCTCTAGTAGCAAATGGCTGAGGTCTAACGGAAATTTCACTCAGCCTGAAGACTTTTGTCTTTGACTTGGTCTAGTTGTAGAAGAACGCATTTCTTTTTGCCCTGTGATACCTCACATAATTGTGGCCTCTGATACACACATTCAGTCTAGAAAGCAATGACCTAAATTTATAATGTTAGGGAATAGAATTTGGGTGTTTATCAGGGCTTAAAAATAAAGAGTACCACTTATCACTTTATTTATTTATTTATTTATTTATTTGCATCTGATCTATCAGTTCTGGAGATTTATCTGTATGACCGTCTCATTAGATGCCAGAATTTCAACAGTTTTTACATGCAAGAGTATCTTAGCTTGCATTATTATTTACATTTTAAATTTTTATGTGGTCTTTTTTCTATTTCTGAAACTTCTATATTTTTGCTTGCTTGCACTCTTCTTTTCAAAAGTGTCAAGAACAAAACGTGTTGTTTCAGTAGAGAAATATACCACATAGGATACCACATAGGACTTTACTGCATTCCTGAAAGATTATTTCTGTGAACAATCAAAAAAAATGAACAAAAATAAAAGCATTTTAAAATAAAATACTAATAAAACAAAATTAAAATAAGATATATAAAAATAAATAATTAAATGCAATAAATAAATTAAATTAAAATTTAAAATGAAATAAAATATAAAACATTTACAATTTTTAATTAAAAAAAATCAAAAGTATTGTAAACATTTCTGAAAAAGACTTTGCGTTTGGAACAATAAAAGTACAGTGGTTAAATAAAAGTTACAAAAATCAATTTTTTTCCTCTGTGAAACTACAGTTATAGCAGAGTTTCCTGCTTAGAACTGCCTGGACTGTTTGCAAAGTGTGAATTAAATCTCAAAGGCTTAGATTCTCAGTGTTATGCACACACCTAATTTACAGTTAAACATGTAAGACTAGATGCAACTGTACTTTGAAGACCTGCAAAGTAAAGTACATTATTAAATTTTACTGTAATCCTAAAGAAGATGGTGACATTAAAAGAATAGTCAGTTTAAAACCTAACTGGTTTTCAACATAAAAATGAGTTAGAGATGTTTTCAAATACAGCCTACATCCATGAATCAAGGTGTCAAAAAGAACAGTTTTATAACTGTATTTTAAGAAATGTTATCCTTCCTTATTTTTTGTCTTCAAAGACACAATGAAATGGAAGAGAGGGAAATGATGACCAGACCATACTGGGGTAATAGTTGAATACTGTTTAAAGAAAATATGGAAAACACTTTGTTTATAATACTTGCCATTTTTTATTGTTGTTAAATACTTGGAAGTGTTACCTGTAAAGAACTGAATATATTAGAGACAGAAAAAGAATTTTTATTCATCAATCTTTTTTATTTTTATTTTTTTGAGTAATATAAGTTTAGCAAAAGAAAGTATGAAGTGTTATTATATCCAAGCAAGGTGCAGACAGAAAATAGAGCCCTAAAGAGGGCAGAAGATTTCATATTAGTGTCTGTCTAGACATTACAACAAGACTCAGATGTACTTTAAATCAGGGTTTTTATGGCAATAAACCAGTGGGAATGTCTTTCACATTTGCATTGGGTTCTTTCACTAGATGGTATTAGAGCAGAGAAGTTTTAATTACCATAACTAATACCTACATAAAATTCAGTCTTAAATTATATGATTAAATGCTGTAATACTATCCTGATTTGTTATAGGAAGTAATTTGTTATGGAGAATTTTCTTTTACATGTCAGTCCTTTTTATCATTAACAGCTTTTCCAATATGAAAGTTTCAAAAGTGGCTTTTTTTTTTTTTTTTTTTTTTTTACCCTCTTTTATGTACAAGTTCCTTGCAGACGAATTTAGCTAATGACAGATGACATTGCTAAGTTAGGTTCTTAGAGTCATAACACCCATCTTTTCCACCAAAAGTAGATTAGCAGAGTACATAAAAAAAAAAAAAAAAAAAAAAAAAAAACATTCAAAATATAGTCTCTTATGTGCAATCTTATTCCAAAAAGTGCCTCAGAGAAAGGTGGAAAATACCTTTTAAATTGTATGACTTCTTAGTCTTTTAATGTCAGGGGAAAATACTGGTTTGTATATTTGAGCCTAGTACTTTATGATGGAAAATGAAACTTGCCACCTTCTAACAATTAATCTGCCACATTTAACTGAACATTGTAATGCTTATTTTTTTTCTCTGTAACACATCATATTATATCTAAGAAGAGATTTAGGAGGCAAGTGAGAGAGAGAGGTAAGTTTCCCCTGCAACTGGAAGCAATGCAAAAATATATTGTAAATGATGCCTGTAGCAGAACTGTTTTTCAGACTATACGTTACATTCAATCAGAATTTCCATTTTACATCCTCATTTTGCCTTTGTGAGAAACTTGGGACTATAAGTGCATCATTATTCATAATATAATATTTTTCTTTCAAAATATACATAATTTAAAAGCATAATTAAAAGCTTGTCTTTCATACTGAAAACTTACTAAGAAAAAAGGGGAAAAATAATATCCTAAAAATTAATTTTGTTCTTACTGCAGTAAGCAGGAACCTACTAGAAGCCAATGTAACGGACAGTCAATACTTGCTACCATGTAGACTTGAACAGTCTTTTTGGGGTTAGTATGAGAAGCAAATCCTCAGTGCTGTTGCCTCTTTTGCCAGCAGGTAAGCCAAGTAAATGATACTAATGCTTATGTCCTTAGTCCTCCTTCCTGCTCCTTCCTCCCACTCACACATTGTTCATTCTCTGTTCCATAATGTGGTGTGCATGATGCCTGCCTTATTCATCTGCTCTGTCATTTCCCTCCTCCGATTGCATCAGAGCACTGCAAGCAGGTTCCTTGTGCTTGCCTCTGACCAAGGGGAGTAGATGGGCAGCCTGCTCCTGGGTGGTAAGAGGCTCTGAACAGGGAAATGTGGGTGGTGGTACAGGTGTCTCCCCAAAGCTGGGATCTCCAGAGACAAGAGCCACCTCTCGTGTGTCCTCGTCACAGGTGCCTGGTAACGTGGATATGTGCAGCCAAGTCATGGCTGAGAGTCAGAATTGTGCAGAAGGCTAAGAAAGAGCATAGACAATACAGACTTGGCTGGTTTCTGTAATGTTATTCTTCTGTATTGTTTGAGTTTCCTACTCAGAAGCCTTGTAACTGCTGTTGTGTTGTGGTGGCATGCCACCTTCACAATTTACATTATGCAAAAAAGTGGAAGAAAGCTTTAGACAAGAACCATTTAAAACACAGCCAGCTCTAGAGAAATCTAAATTTACATTTAATTTTAAGTTATAAAGGCAGCACATGTCTTTTTGGGGTGCTTTAACAGCACTAAAACTATTTTTTCTCAACATCAGTGGTGGTATTGTTTGCTTGTTTTTAACTTGTCTTGATCAGTGTAACTTAAAAGAAATCCCAGGTCAAAGAAACTCAGGCTGGATGCAATAAAGAGCCCCTTTTGGATAACTGAGTTAATGTCTCAGTGAGACATAACTCCTTGGTTCTTGGGCAAAGGTTGGGCATAATGTTCCTGAACATTTAATGTCTCTCAAAAAAGTCATGAAGCTTTTCATCTCTGAAAGTGTAAGGCAATGACAATAACAGAAGATAAATTGAAAAATTGGTAGTGAGGAGTGCACAAAACTACAGCCATCAGTCTAGACTTTTTTCACTTGACTCCTTTTACTTCTGAGCCTCCTTCAGAGGCTCAGAAGTTTTTGCCCATAGTGGGAGACACCCATGGACACAAAAGAATGTGTCCAATCAGAATGAAATCCCTAAGGAAATCCCATAAACCTTTCATCTTTTTCTTTTAGTTTCTTCCTTTCTCTGTCTTCCCACTCTCTCCTTAAAACCTCTCACTTCTGTTCAGAAGATGAAGTAAGTTCACTTTATCCATGAGACAGGCTATGAAAGCTGTTAGCTGTGTCCAAGCAGTGGCTTACTGAATTTCTGGTAGCACAACAGTTGCTTTCTTACTCTCCTCAAGGCAAAGGGAGTCACAGGACATGTAGAGATACCTACACTGAAACCTTGGACAGAAGAAAGCTTCTTCACAGGGAAGGTTTTGGAATGCCAGCCTGAGCAAGGCACCAATCCAGAGGAAAATCAGCTCTTCTGGAGGATGTCCTTGCATCTGGGGAGTACAGGAACTTAAGACTGTTAACACAAGGTGAAAGAATGGAAGGGCTTTTCTGAGAGCACTATGGCTAAGAGTGGAGAAACCTATGAAACATGGGAACATAGAGAAGGACTGGGGGTCTGGGATTTCGTGAGCTTGCTTAGTAGGGCAAGGGTGAGGATGGCTTTCTAGATCTTATGGTGCAAGAATGATGGAGGTTAGTGTGGTTTCATACAGCTAAACACTCAGGGCTGCAGTGTATTGATTTAGTGTAGGTCGTTGCATGAATTGTATGCATTTGGGAAAGGAAGGAAATTTTAAACTCCGTGGGACTACAGGAGCTAGTCCAACACCCAGCTACTACTCCCTGCTCTTACTCCACCTGGGCACAAATGATACTGCCAGTGGAATCTTGGGCAAGAGCAATAGTGACTACAGAGTTCTAGGGACAGTACCCAAAGGCATGGGAGCTCATGTGCTGTTCGCAATACTGGTGGTGAGGGGAAAGGGTGTGAGGAGAAGGGCGCTAACATGACAGGTCAATAACTAGCTGCAAAACTGGTGTTGGCAAAAAGGTTTTGGTTTCTGTGACTGTGGGACCTTGCTTGCTGGTCAGCATCTGCCTGTGAGAGACTGGACCAATCTCAGTAAGCAGGGCAAAAGTATTTTTTGCCAATAGGATGGCTGACTTCCTAAAGAGGGCTTTATACTAAGAATGACGGTGTAGAGAGAGGGTAATCAGTAGCCCTGTTATGAAGGACAGGATGCAAAGATGAGGATGGGGAGTTGCCCTTTATGTGAGAATAGAGTTCTACTCAAAAAACACATTAGCATCAAATCAAGTCCAGTCTTTTTCATTAAAGTACTTAGGAATCAGCTAGAAAATGAGAGATTTTGATGTTTCTTAGGAGTATGTGTTTATTGAAGGAGTAGTTCTGGTCACAGTAATTTGCCATGGGATCTCTGGTGGTCTAAGTACAAGTATAGGTGGTGTAAACTCTTTCTACCATTCCCAGCACTGCATTGTAGCTCTGTGGACCCTATGTTAGGAGAACAGAGGTTGGGAAAGAAGAACTTCATCTTTTTCTCTCATTTCTAACTACCTTTTTGCTGTTGTTTCCATGCAAGTGCTATCTCCTACATACAAGATAGTGGAAAGAAGTATAAAGTCCACGTTTGTAATGTATTTCAGACACGGTGAAGATTTTTTCTGCACATTTAACACCTCTGAAAATTAATCCATCGATATATTATTAGCTGTATTACAGCTACAGGGGTTTCTTTTTTCTCCCCCCCTCCCACCCCCCAAACAAAACAAAACAAAACAAAACAAAACAACGAAACAAACAACAACAAAAAAAACACACCCATGAAGAATATTAGAAAAGCACCAAAAAAGTCTCACAGCCTTAGTGTTTTATTATATAAATACCAATTAATCAGATAACTACAATAACTCTGGCTGTAATCCTGCCAGGTTTGTGTTCTCAAGAACAAAACTCTGCTGACTTTTTTGTGAGTCTTTTTTTTTTTCCCCTAAAGATTAGCTTTTTTGTGTGTGTGGTCTCAAATACGCTTATATCTCCATGGCTGGGAGTCATCATACTCAATGATCATGAACCTGCAAATGGAATTGCATGTCTCTACAGGCAAAGCCTAAGAATCTTACAGGGAAATCTTACCGGCAGCAAATCATCTGCAAGATGCATCTTCTTCATGTCCTGTATGATTTCAGACTTTTTGTGTGGTGTGTGCATAAAGAAAGAAAATAAACAAAAATGCAAGAAATGTAAATAAGGCAAGTGGGTAGGAGGGAATTGATCATCATGTGTTCTTAGATTAATCTCTTAAATAAGTGAATAATGAAGAAATAATAAAAATACTGTTCTTTGTTGTTGATGCCCATGATAGTAAGCTTTGATTTTACTTTTTATTTGCCATTGAATTTTCTGCAAAAATGAGCTCTAAGATAACTGGTCCCACTCAAAGAAACACATTTATTAGTCAGAAATTCTCACACCTTTATTTTAGAAAGGCCCTCTAACAAGCCAAGTTTTAATTTCTGTATCAAATTAAGGTACACTAAAATCTGTAGTTTTAATTTGTGCCACATAAGATAGCCACGGGTAAGGACACATCACCAATTACCCATTGCAGAAGTTTAGTGGTTACCAGTGAAGTGCTTGCCAGGATTTCACAGATCACATGATATTGCTGTATTCAGACAAAGTTTAGGAAAAAAAAAAAAAAAAAAAAAGATTTGACAGTATAGCAAGTTGTTGTTCAGCAACATTCCTATTGGTTTTAATATTTTTTTTAAAAAAAATGATAAATTTCTGCTATTAAAAAGAAAAATATCAAAAGCTCTAGACTATAAGACACTCTCCTTTCATTTGGTCCCCTAAACCATTTGTTATTTCCATGTAATACCATCATATTAAAATACACTGTTTAAAATATTCTGGCATGCAATCTTACCAATTGATAACAGTTCATAATTGTCACATTCTGTGTTGCTAAGTGTCATTAAAAAGCACTGCCTTCTGCATACATATGGATTTTCATGCTTATGCAGATCTTCAAAAAATCATTAGCAGGGACTTCAAATAATATACTTTTTTCTAGCATATAATTTTGATAGACATGATCCACCTTCTTTATAAAAAGAATTAAAATCACTCAGCAGAAAAAAGAACTGAAGCTCAGTTTTATTGACAAAAGAGGATAAAATCAATAAGCAGTACTGTGCTTTTCAAAGCTTAATGCTTGTCATCTTAAGTTTAAACAAAACAATATTTGCTAAAGATCTGAAGTATTACTGTAATGTTTCACTATTAGAAGTATTTCTTTAAAATTTATAACCAGAATTTCCATTACCTGAAGTTTGAAAACTGATGATTTGATAACGTAAATTTGGTTGCTCTCCAGTCCTTTACATTGAGATGATTTTCTATAGTCTTTTATCTTGCGTATGTGACTAAGGGTCATTAAGTACTTCAGTCTCATATTCTGTTGCTTATGAAAACAGTTTACTCTTATGAATGAACCATTGTTAACTCACTAAGAAACATACACAATCTGTGATGCTCAGAAACCGCTTTAACAAATCAGTACCTAAGGCAAATTAAGTTTGACTTCATTCTTCAACTATCTTCATTTATCCAAAAAATCCTGATACGTGTTGAGAACTAGGAAGAAATACAGAAGATCACTCTGTACTATGCAGCTTTTCCCAACCATCAGCAGCTGCCTTCTGTTAGGGACATGATGCTTTTCTGAGTGGACCTTTAATCAGATTTAAAATCTGGCAAGGAAAATACCAAAAATACCAAAGATGGCTTTAGAGAAGCCATCTGAATGACTAGAGAGCAAGCATCTTTTCTGCTGCAAACAACTATTTTGGATACCATGCCATGCCATGCAATGCTGTACAATTCAGCTCTCTCTTCATTGCCAGACATACCTAATGAAGGCTATAGCTATTTTTCCCTTCCATTAATTCAAAGATTCCAGGGATCCTTCTTTATAACATTTTAACTTACACTATTCCTTTTCCATCTTTCCCATTTTCTCACTCAACTGTGCATGCTCCAATTCATGAATGAATAGACACTGCCCAGAAACCACATCCCCCCTCACTGGCTAGAGGTAGTGTAAAACTCATTCCAATACGGATGGGATGAAGCCAAGACTGTACCCTGACCTAAGAGCTAAGTGCCGCAGAGACATGGTTGCACCCAGCTGGCCTCTCAATGAACTCTGTTTGAACTCTGTCTGTACATGTTCTTTGAATCCCTTAATTAGAAACACCTTCATCCTTGCAATACACTTATTTGTCTGATTGCCCTCTAAATTCTGGATGCCCTGCCCACTCCCTGCTTCCTATTTATCTCGTTTTTATTTTTGCCTCTTATTGTGCCAATGATTGCCTGTTGCACTTTGCCTTGTCTTCCTTTTTTTTGACCATTTGTGGTAGATTAAGTTTTATCCATACATACTGTAAACATTGTTTTTATATATATCTACTACATTTTATCCTCATGTTGAGTCCTTTCACAAGAACTGTTTAAGCCATGTTTTTTGAGGAAAAAAAAAAAAAAGAAAGAAAGAAAGAAAAAAAAGAGTAGGACAGGTTAAAAATTAAACCCACAGAAATTAAAGTCATTTGTAAAAGTTAGGCAAGCATTAGCTCTACATATATTTTTATTAAGAACGAGAACAGGATAAAAATACTAATGAAAGAATAGTATAGTAGGATTAATTACAGTATTAGTAATTCAGCATTAATGTCTACTGGCAATGATCACTGGAGCCATGCAGACATTTAAAGGTCAAATAGATTTACATAAATTCATTTCAGTGGAAGTTATAAACTTTAAGAGTTAAAGTCAGTAGCTGCTAGAGACAGGTATAGTAAAAAAAAAAAAAAAGAAAATTAACATAGGAATAAAGATAATAGAAGTGTAAGCAAGTTAAAATACTGAAAGAGGTACATTAGCTAACTATATTAGTACCACAAATGTTTCCTGTCTCTGATACAAAAGGTCAGCATCTGAAAAGAAGTGATGATTAAAGGTGTCCATTAGAAGACAAAGTTGGCAGCTGGGAGGCTGATAGAAACCCATCATAAAAGAAGGTCTAATCTTGGGAAAAATACCTGGGGGGCAGTGTAAG
Organism: Oxyura jamaicensis; assembly: GCF_011077185.1. Classification (NCBI taxonomy): domain Eukaryota; kingdom Metazoa; phylum Chordata; class Aves; order Anseriformes; family Anatidae; genus Oxyura; species Oxyura jamaicensis. Next base: position 56,417,435 of record NC_048926.1, on the reverse strand, counting down.
TACCACCAAGAGTCACTGAAATTGTGCATAGCTACAGTAATTTTTAATCAAATAAAGAGGAAGAGGGATTTTAACATATTAATCTCAAAAATAAGGTTAATAAGTGGCTATGAGTGAGAACCTATATTGGGAAAAAGGCTGGCTTTACCAATTAAATCTCTGCTAAATAAGGGTACAGTCTGATAACTAACTTGAGGAAGGAACCATGAGCTGTCAGAATTAAAACTATAAAAGAGTATTTGATCTAGAGCACCTTAATTGGCTCATTATATTTGCTGTGCCTGAAATTTTCTTGTCTCTTCTAGAATTAGCTTTTGAAAATCATTATTAATACAAAGCTTCAGTATTTTGTTAAGATACCCAAATCACACTCAAGTCTGTTCTGCAGATTATTAGACCTAAATTCCACTGCATGCTGTGTCAGACTGGAGAAACTGGGACAATTTAATATACAGTAAAGTAGAAACTGATTACATTTTTCATTTTCCTATTTATTTAATCACTGTATGTCTCCCACGTTATTTGTTTGGAGATTAAATTCATTTTATCTTAAACAATCACCACACATCCTTCTTTTTATTTATTTATTTATTTTTTAATTATTATTTTTTTAAATGCTGGCAGTTTTACTGGCAACACACAGCTGCACAGTTAAGGACCAAAGATTTGCAGGGTTTAATGACTATGTAAGGGAGAGTTGGACCATAACTGAGAAGATGTTAGAGAGCTTTTGACCTGTAGTATAAATATCTTAGTTGGATGGTTTCACTAGAACACTCAGCAACTGTATCGCTAAAAAGGCTTTGCATTGCAATTTTTATTTTCCCCTTAACACTCCAATGAGAGGGTAGGGTGCATAAATCCTCTTCAGACCTCTTGTTTCAGGCTGTACATAGGTTTAGGGAGGAAATACTAAACTGATAATGAATTCTTTGTGCTGCTCTCCATAACAGTATCTGTATGGAGCCCACAGGAAAGACTTTATTTTCTATATACATTTTTCAGTCCTTAGTTTTATCGTTTCCTTTAAAGAATGCAACAGATTTTGTGCAGTGCTCTCTGCAGTAGTAGCTGCAAAAGATCTTAATGACAAAATATAATCCAGCTCCACCCTGTATTCAGAGGTAAACCACACATTACCACTTTAATCTCTGTCATAACGCAGAGTGCCAAAGACAGCAAGGAACTGGTTTGCACTGTACCAGTACTGCTAGTCTGCACACTGGAGACAAATGGAAGGCAAGAGGATACTGCACACTGTACACTAAATACAGATTGTAAAAAAAGACCTTTGCCAGTGAGGTATGCCTCTCTGAAGTGTGGTGGTTTGGGTTCCTAAAACTAAGTCCTGAGAGATCCAGACACCTGAGTAATGGCAGATCCTGTCTTTGAGGGTTGCCAAATGTAACGTTTCAGTTTTCACACAAATATCAAATTTATTCCCATCATTGACACTCATTTAGTTCTAGAGAAGCAACCCACAAACACAAAGATTTGTTTATTTCAAGCATTACTCTCAGGTAAGTAAAACTAACTGTAATTTCAAGACATTATAGTCCTGAAGAACATTTTTTTTCATGCAATTGGATAGTGGATCATACTAGGCATCTTTTCAAGTATCAAAGTAAAGTATCAATCTTTATTCTGATAGTATTGTACCTACAAAAACTGCTTTGTTACTATTTTCACTTTAGATATTAATAGCGATGCAGCTAACCAGTGGTCTCTCTTATTTTCCATTGTCATTTTCACGTATCTTGGAATTTTACCATCTATTAAAACTTGATGGAGAAAAATCACAGGTTCCTTTCTAAGAAATGCTTAGAGGCGTAGCAAAACAGAGGGCATCTGATGGAGCATAAATCAACCACTCTCTCCATCTACATTCCCCTTTACTCATTTTTCAGAATGAGAAGTACTTTAATAAATAGCGTCTCTTGCCACTACACAGACAGTGATGTTGAAAAATCACCTTCATTCCAGTAAGCTAGATTTACAGTTAAAAAAAAAAAAAAAAAAAAAAAAAAAAATCGAACTGCAGTTAACTATATCACTGCTGTATATTGCATTTGAAATCTGTTTTTCAAAGATCTTTTCAATAGGTCTATCAATACAGCATTAATTCATTTTTTTTTTTCTTTCCAGATAGTTATAGTGTTAATGCATATTTATGGTGTTAATGCATAGTTATAATGCTAACTCAAGTAGTTAAGAGAGTCTTTTATCTAGTAGTACAAAACTTAAACTCATTTATGAATTCAGTCCAATAGAGGGAAAGACATGTATCTCATAGAGTCTAGGACCTCTCAGCCATGCAAAACAGAGCTAACTGTTATTCAGTGGGGATTTAATTTTTTTACTATATCATCATTAATTCTTTTGTTGTTTTTGAATAAATTTATCAATTTAAGAATTTGCATGTAGTTTTGTTTTCTTTCATTTTCTCTTGTAATTTGCTTTTCCTCATCTGCTCTACTTCTGTGTCACTCTGTTGATAATCTAATGGTGAGAAATTAAGGTAGGGAGAATGGAGTGACTACTTACAATGCAAGTGCAATTAAGACAGTATTAGTCTTCAATTACACATAGAGTTTATTTCATTATAGTAATGATTATTTGAACATAGAGGCTGAACCAATCACTGCCTTTGGCAGCAGGGAGAGTTTCTTGTGATCTCATATTGATGTAGCTCTTGGTGAGAAAACTGGACAAATATATTTATTTATTTATTTATTTATTTTTTCTCTAGCACGGGATATGGGGACCATCACTGTGGTTTTTTTTTTTTTTTTTTTTTTCCCCTCTCAGTTTAGCTCTTTTCCTGCAAATCTGAAAGGTTTATACTTTTCCTTTTTCATTGTGATTTCCGTACAGTCCCTGGAGGAAAAAAAAAAAACAAAAAAACAGAAGGTAAAGCATTCAGAAATACATTTTAGTTGGAATCATGCTGTAGAAATATGCAGCCTTACATAAGGGAGATATTTTCTACCTCTACAAACTGCTGTGAATGTTGACATATTGCAGCTCATAATTAAATTATATTGCTTGTTGATCCCTGATGCATTGAGTAAATGGTATCCAGCTACCTGAGCTACAAAAATTCTGACATAGATATTTCTTGAATTCAAAGATTTTCTGCTTGGCTGCAGTTATATAAGATAGGGATTTGTCAGTAATTGTTGTAAACTGTGATGTTGATTATTATTTTTTTGTGTACTATTAGTGTATTTTATGTAAAAAAGTGACATTTCTCTGTAGATTTAAAGCTTGTCTTACAGAAAAGCACTTTCAGGCCTCATCCGATAATCTGTAAAAATTTACTGTTTGGCAAACTTAACTATTCTAAAGGATTGTTAGATGAACTCAAAAAACATTTAAACATACTTTTATTGAAAAGATATATATTTATTCAGTGAATGGTTTTGACCTTCAGTCTCATTACAAACATTTGCCTTTTTCACTACACAAATTACTGAAATCATCTGGTATTTTTCTATTGTCTGATTGGATGATTTATGTCACTAAGCAACAGAATACACACTGGGAACTACATTTTACAACAAAGTATTTGTGGCTTTGTTCACTGGGTATATACTAGTAAAATTATATGTTATTGTTTCTATGTAATGTCCACACAGTCAAAGAACCTCTATTTAAATGGGGAACAGAAACATGCAGTGCTTTTGTCTAAGATATCAGTGCTACTAGCATTCACAAACTCATTCTTTGCACCCCAACTCTACTGAAAAGCAGCTCTAGACACCTAATTTCTGTTAGCAGACAGAACTGCCTAAATTTTGAAAATTTCAAATCCTGCAATGACTATTTTATATTTTAATATTTTAATCTCCTAGTGTTTTATGTGTTATGTGTTTCTCCCATTATCATTCCTGAAAGATTTTATCTGGAAAGGAAATCTTAATACTTGTTACTCTATATAAAATGAAGCAAGGACTCATTATTGTTAATATTACAATGAAAGACCTGAAACAATAGTTAAACACCTTTGGGGCCTATCCTTTGGGACCCCAATCTTTACTGATGATTTGGGTGAGGCAACTGAGTGCACCCTCACTAAGTTTGCAGATGACACCAAGCTGGGGGAAGTGTCGATCTGCTGGATAGTAGGAAGCCTCCATAGGAGGGACCTGGACTGGTTAGATCAATGGGCAGAGGCTGGTGGGATGAGGTTCAATATGACTAATGTCAGGTCCTGCACTTTGATCACAGCAACCCCATGCAGTGCTACAGGCCAGGGGCAGAGTGGCTCAAAAACTTTACAGTGGATAAGGATCTGGGTTGATGCTTGCCTGAACATGAACCAGCTTTGTGCTCAGGTGGCAAAGAAGGCCAGTGGCATGCTGGCTTGTATCATGAATAGCGTAGCCAGCAATACCAGGGAAGTTATCACCCCCTTGTACTCTGCTCTGGTGAGGCCACACCTCGAGTACTGTGTTCAGTTTTGGGCCCTTCTCTTTAATAAAGACATCAAGGCCCTGGAGCGTGTTCAGAGAAGGGCAATGAATCTGGTGAAGGGCCTGGAACACAAGTCCTATGGTGAGTAGCTGAGGAAACTGGGATTGTTTAGTCTAGTCTTTTCCCAGCTGACTGGCGGCTAGTGAACGTGACGCCCATCTACAAGAAGGGCCGGAGGGCTGACCCGGGGAACTACAGGCCTGTCAGTTTGACCTCAGTACCAGGGAAGCTCATGGAGCAGATCCTCTTGGGAGTCATCATGCGGCACTTGAACGGCAAGCAGGCGATCAGGCCCAGTCAGCATGGGTTTATGGAAGGCAGGTCCTGCTTGACGAACCTGATCTCCTTCTATGACAAAGTGTCGCGCTGGGTGGACGAGGGAAAGGCTGTGGATGTGGTCTACCTTGACTTCAGCAAGGCTTTTGACACCGTCTCCCACAGCATTCTCCTCAAGAAACTGGCTGCTCTTGGCTTGGATGGGCGCACGCTTCGTTGGGTTAGAAACTGGCTGGATAGCCGGGCCCAGAGAGTTGTGGTAAATGGAGTCAAATCCAGTTGGAGGCCAGTCACTAGTGGCGTCCCCCAGGGCTCGGTGCTGGGGCCGGTCCTCTTTAACATCTTCATCAATGATCTGGACGAGGGCATTGAGTGCACCCTCAGTAAGTTTGCAGATGACACCAAGTTAGGTGCGTGTGTCGATCTGCTCGAGGGTAGGAAGGCTCTGCAGGAGGATCTGGATAGGCTGCACCGATGGGCTGGGGTCAACTGCATGAAGTTTAACAAGGCCAAGTGCCGGGTCCTGCACCTGGGGCGTAATAATCCCAAGCAGAGCTACAGGCTGGGAGATGAGTGGTTGGAGAGCTGCCAGGCAGAGAAGGACCTGGGAGTGATAGTGGACAGTCGGCTGAATATGAGCCAGCAGTGTGCTCAGGTGGCCAAGAAGGCCAACGGCATCCTGGCTTGTATCAGAAATAGTGTGACCAGCAGGGCTAGGGAGGTGATCGTCCCCCTGTACTCGGCTCTGGTGAGGCCGCACCTGGAGTACTGTGTTCAGTTTTGGGCCCCTCGCTACAAGAAGGACATCGAGGTGCTTGAGCGGGTCCAAAGAAGGGCTATGAAGCTGGTGAGGGGCCTGGAGAACAAGTCCTACGAGGAGCGGCTGAAGGAGCTGGGCTTATTCAGCCTGGAGAAGAGGAGGCTCAGGGGCGACCTTATCGCTCTCTACAGATACCTTAAAGGAGGCTGTAGAGAGGTGGGGGTTGGCCTGTTCTCCCACGTGCCTGGTGACAGGACGAGGGGGAATGGGCTAAAGTTGCGCCAGGGGAGTTTTAGGTTAGATGTTAGGAAGAGCTTCTTTACTGAAAGGGTTGTGAGGCATTGGAACAGGCTGCCCAGGGAGGTGGTGGAGTCCCCATCCCTGGAAGTCTTCAAAAGACGTTTAGATGTAGAGCTTAGGGATGTGTTTTAGTGGGGACTGTTAGTGTAGGTTAGAGGTTGGACTTGATGATCTTGAGGTCTCTTCCAACCTAGAAATTCTGTGATTCTGTGATTCTAGAGAAGAGGAAGCTGAGAGGAGACCCTATTGCTCTCTACCTTAAAGGAAGGTGTGGGGAGCTGGGAGCTGGCCTCTTCTCACAGGTAACTGGTGATAAGACTAGAGGGAATGGCCTCAAGTTGTGCCAGGGAAGTTTAAAGTTAGAAATTAGGAGACATTTCTTCTTGGAAAGAGCAGTCAGGCATTGGAACGGGTTGCCCAAGGTGGTGGTGTTACTGTCCCTGGAGGTGTTTAAGGAAAGGTTGGACATGGTGCTTAGGGACATGGTTTAGTGGGTGACATTGGTGGTAGGGGGATGGTTGGACCAGATGATCTTGTAAGTCTTTTCCAACCTTAGTGATTCTATGACTATAACTTCTATGACTTGTAGTTCAAACCAGATGAATATCTCAACAGAGAAGTTTTAACCATTAGGCTCTTGGGCAGCCTTCTGTATATGATTGATATCTTTGAAGGGCTAAAAGAAGAAAGAAAAAAAAAAAAGAAAAAGAAAAAAAAAAAAAGATCTGATTTCTGCCTAATTCTAGAAGGCAGTTTACAACTTGCCCTAGTGGCAAGTTGACCCTTGCCACTAAAGTGTTGGCTTTACACCTGTTTATCCTCAGTCTTTCCTACTGACCAGCTTACTTTTATTTTATTTTATTTTATTTTATTTTATTTTATTTTATTTTATTTTATTTTATTTTATTTTATTTTATTTATTTTTTTCACATCAATATTTATGTGAAACATTTTGAGTGTTTAACTCTCCAGGAAATTAAAAGGGAACTTAATCTATGTCCTGAAATACAGATGTTAGAACACCTAAGACCCACTTGTAAGAAATGATGTTCACCTGTGAAGCTAACAAATCTGCTAACTCAATGTGATTACAATGAGAATGGAGATTGTTTAGGATCTTTTTGATAAACAGCACTTTACCACACACAGTCAAAATATAACTTATGAATTTTAAATGTTATAATTGTCATATTACTTAAAGTTCAAACATAATATTGAAAGCAATTATAGAAGCAAAGGTTTTAGAAAGACACCAACCTTATATTAAATCCGTTAACTTATTTGGAAAAATAGGGTTTCTTATGTCCTGTGTATCTAAAAATTTGTCTGTTTCTCCAAATGAATCTATTTAACTACAAGAAAGATATCACCTCTCCTTGCAAACCACATTTTGCATGCTCACCATCACAGCTGGAGCAACAACATGTGACTTGCATTTCATATGTTTTCATGACAGTACATCTGAAACACTCGAGGGTACCTGGAAATAGCCAAGGAAGGTTCATTAAAAACAGTCATATTGACATTCAATTTTAAATGAATACTCATGACTATCTGTTTTCTGTTATTTGCTCAGCTGCAGTTAGAACACTAATCTATAAAGACCCAAGTCTACCCATCTACCTTGTTCACATAATAGATACATAGAAAGAGAACTGGCTTGGCAGGGAAGCTTAAGCTAACATGGTGAGGAGCTCTTCATTCATACTCTGGCTCATTTAGATGTGGCTATTGTCTCCCAGATTTAAAAACTACCACATTCCCCTTGCTTAAAGCTTAGTCTGAGAAACCAACTGATTTATTTTATTTTATTTTATTTTATTTTATTTTATTTTATTTTATTATTTTTTTATGACTCTTCTATTTTATGGCTGTGTGCTCAGACTTCAACATAACCATTTTAAAATGTAGAGATTTTTTAGTGTAGAGTATAAGAGGTAGGAAATTATGCTCCAGCAATACTGTTGTAATGCATTCTTATAACTGAATTTAATCAACCTGTTCGGTTAACATGCATATTCTGTACAAAATAACTACACATACTCTTTGCTGGACTTCAGAAATATTAAGATTTACACTATAGAACTCATCAAAAAGATACAATATGTACAAATATATATGCAGATATATACTTATCAATACATTTTTTTTGCTGGCATTTCTTTTGACAAATACAATAATACAAAGCCATATATCCTTACAGTCTTTTTCATTAAGGTGTAAATATATCATCTTAGTTTGTGACTATATATTCAGTTTTTCTTTGGAAGATGCAATATCAAATTTAAATCTCTCTAAGAGATTTAATCTCAAGATTAAATCTCTTATTTGATTTTTCTCCAAATAGCCTTTTCTTTTTGATACTTCTTTAATTTCTTGTAAGGTTTCAATGAAGATTTTATACATTCTGTATTTTAAATAAAGTTATTTAAATGTTCTTGCTTTTAGCAATTAATTTAATTTTTGCTTAAGAGTCCAAAAGTTGCTTGTTAATAAATAAAAGAATAGTATTAATATTTCCAAGGAGATACTACACATATAGATTTTTTTTTTTTTTTTAGTGAAGTGTCCTGAAAAATGAAAGTTTTTATGCGAAAAAATAAAAATAAAATAAACCAAAGAACAGGTATTTTTAAATGTGCTTCTGTATTTGTGATTTCAATCACATACAGAGTAGTTCCTGCTCCTGAGGGCTGCCTGTTGCCTTACAGTTTCCACATCTCTGAAAAATGGACACTCAATCAGAAGTTTTAGTTACAAATTGCACAACAAGCCTTCTTTCATTCCTTACTACCATAAGCTGTCCCTGACAGTTTCAGGATTTATTCATTATACCCACTTCATCCAAACACCATGTGAGAGTGCCCAATCAGTCAGGACTCTTACAAAGTAGCAAAATCATCACAGAAAATTACCTAGACCTGCAAATTTTGCCTCTCAGGGGGTTAGTAGCTACTTTTATAATGCTGCTCATGGTGTCTCAAAGAACTGCAGGAGCCTCTTAGTTTTTTGCACAGTTCCACGTCATGCCAAGCACAGGTTACTGCATAAACCCCATCATCTCGTTGCCCTCCCCTTGCATAAGCTATTCTTAGACACCTTTGCTATTAAAACTTTTACACTTCTTTTGATGAAACTTTTACTATTTTTCTAATATCTGAACACCATAAAATCCTTTTTATTTATTTATTTCCCAGTGGTTTAGGGGAAAGGTCTTATACTATTGTACACATAAGAAACCATGCAGCAGGAAAAACTAGATATACAGAGGGGATTTGCTGCTATTGTACAGTTTTGAATCAGATATCCATCTTACTGATAGATCTTTGTGGGAAAAAACTGACCATGTCAGCTTTTTCCTTCATAAAACACATTTGGTACAAGGAGGAGGAGCATTTACAGCAAGTAGTCTGCATATGAAACAGTCCATCAACAGAAGCATTAAGAAAAGCAAGTTAAGAAGCGTTGAGTTGAAAATAAATTGGTACTGGGAAAATTAAGCTAGCAGGGGATGTTCAGGCACCTATGAATTTAGGCAGCAACTGCATAACAATTTTATGTGGTATTAAATTGCCCAAAGATGATCAACTGTGGGTCTCAGTTACTGTAAAGTCAAAAAGTCTTGGGTAATGCCACCTACAGCCAGGAAATTTGACTTGGGATCTCTCATATGCAGATGAATACTTTTATCACATTCTTCCTCTAAGGAATGAAAGAAATACTTTCAATATGTATATTTCAGTTGAGCATAGGTAAGTAGTCTGTTATTTTTATTTAAATTCATGACATACCAATTTCTAAAATATTTTTGCTTGCATTCACATAAATCAGTATTAATGCAAGCTTTCTTATTATCTGTTCAAAATTAGACAAATACAAAGAGCTGATATTACATGCCACTATAACTGTCTCACCTCATACATGCGATAGTTACAAGACACGTTTCTGCAACCAAGACTCTGCTTGATTGTATTCAAGCACAGTAGATTATATCACTAGTATAAATTGCTCTGACATTCACTCTTTTTTCAGTCCACCTGAAAATTTCAACTTAAAACAATAATTAGTGACTTAGTAAAAGCAGTTTATCTGGAGGCCTTTGAAGGTGTAGACACTGCTTTAGATATGTTTATTCTAAATCTTTCTTACTAAAGACTCCAAGGAAGTTGCAACGTGGAAGACTGCATTTTGTGACTCAGCTAAAAAAGCCAATGATAAGTCCTAAAGTTCTAATGTTACCCATCAATATTCTACATGAATATATCCTGGAAATTGAAGTTAGTAATCTCTTTTCTTTCCTCTTTCTTCTCCTTTTTCCAGACAAATAGGTGACCTACAGCTTCAATCCTGATGACAGTCCAGAGCTATGTAAAGAATTCTGGAATATCATGGTTTTTATGGTGGCGCACATTCCTCTGTTAAATATACATATATTAAAAATACTGTTAAAATAATAAAAAATCCCTACATAAGGTACATTTCTCTGCATCTAAGACTATTCTCAGCAATCTCCATTAACTGGAGAATTCAGGAGCACCTAAATTACCTGTTGTACTAATGACTGTTACTTACAAAATGAACATTCCTTGATAAGAGTTTAAACCTGTCTCTTCATGCTGTGTTTTAGATATAGAAAACTTATCACTATATTTTTATTTACAGCAAATTTTATTAAACAATTGAGTCATATTATTTTCTCAGAGCTAAACCACAACAATTCATTCTACTCTTCCACTTCTGTTTTCTAGACTTCTGATTACTTACACTACTTTCCCGTACACTACCTTTGTTGTATTTAAATAATTCCTTAAAAGCTTATTCTTGCATAAGAATATTATCACAGAATTACAGAATCATAGAATCATAAAATGGTTTTGTTCGGGAGGGACCTTAAAGATAATCTAGTTCCAACTAGAGGTCCCTGCTATGAGGAGGGACACCTTCCACTAAAACTTCACTGTACCATTGGCATATTTTGGCTTCATGACATCTTTCTATAGCTCAATAATAGAACATGCCATGCCATGCCATGCCATGCTATCAGATCCCCCGAGACACAGATAAAAAAGGACATATTTGTAAACAGGTTTTGTGAGCTTCCTGGTTTTCATTCACTTATTCACTTTTTTTTTTTTTTTTTTTTTTTTTTTTTAATTTGTTTAGCTCTGTATTATCACATCAAGATCACTTTCCAGTATAGCCTTATAGAACACTTGAAAATCATTCCTGAGTATATTCCCTACATGGTTCACAAACTGATGTGAGGTGGTGAATACAGACCAGATCAGATTGAGATCAACGTGCTTTTAAAGGCCTCTGTGGTTTATAGAAACCTGTGCCAACAACATGGTTGCAGGGATGAAAACTGTGTTTAACTTCCATAATTAATAGTTTTTTTTTTTTTTTTTTTTTTTTTTTTTTTTTTTCTGGCAGGCTGTAATCTAAGGCCCCACAATTAGCAGCCCTTCCTGTCATTTTGTCACCACCATTCAGCGTGCTGCTCACCTCTGTCTCACAAAAATAATATTGATCAGCTCTGTACCACCTCAGTTACTCTTAGTGATCCTTTTCCTCTTTCTGCAGCATGGGGCTCCAGTCTGCGTCTCAAAGCCTTGGTCTTGATACCTGTGCAGTAACCATTGTCTAACAGGACAATCCTCATTGAATGTGTGGTCTTCTGTATCTTATATGCAACATTGCCCTAAGGATAAGGAAGGACATAGAGCATTAGCTTGTATCACATAATGGTCTTATCAGTATCTGTAGGATCCCCCCACAACTATGAGCAAGCACAGCCCCCACACCATTACACCCCTTCGCTGTGTGACAACATCTTTGAAAACTGTTTTGCTATTCAGGGGCCCATTGGCCAGTGTTTCTCTTTTGTCTGGTCTTTTTCTTGTTTCCACACACACATTCTTTTGAAGTAGGGCTTTTGTTCTGGTTTTATTTTCACAGACAGCATTGTCTGAGTGCTGCTGCACTGGGCAAATCTCAAAGGCTGCCCCTGTAATCCTGCACAGCCAGGCATCTTCAGGGCTGTAGCTCACAGGATTAGACTTTTCTTTGTACATGACAGGGCTTTTGCAGAGGACATTTGCTGGACCACCTAGGAAAGGTTTTGGGCTTGTTTGGGGCCCTCACTATTTGGGTGCCCTTCCATCCTCTTGAAGCTCCCTCCCAACAGCTAAGGGCATCTTCTGCAGCATTGTAAAGAAGGGGATCCTGAACCTGCATTTAAGTTTTGTTTAATTACTCTAGTTTTTACTTTTATTATTATTATTTATTCCATTAGCTTGTATTAAAGAATGTTTTATCCATTTTATATCTATACCTTTATGGATACATGCATTTAATTTTATATCGTCATAAATATGCATATACATGCACATGCATATGTAAAACTATATAAAAATAGTGTGCATATATAAAACACTATTCATACATGTTTGTATTCTACTTAATATATCTATTTTTGCATGTCTAAATAATGTATATATTGCATATAAATATATATACTTTTATATCTGTGCACCTTCTGGACAAAATGAAACGGACACCCAGTCAGACTGCTGTCTGGTCTGAGATCAAGTGGCTATAGGAGTTGCAAAATGGCCATCAGCTGAACACCAAGCAGTATTAAAACACAGTGGGAGTGACACACTGCCAGAGCAAGCTTTCTTTTCTGATGTTCCTTCTGGGTAAACTGGTGGGGGAGCCAGTCTTCTCAGCCAATCACTGGGCAGTTTGAAAATACCTGGGTTATGATATTTGTCAAAATAGTAGCTTCCTTTCATATGATGGAAAAAAAATGGCACTCCACTACACATAGGGTAGGAGGAGGATCAAACATGGCATGCGGGTAGGTGGGAAAAGGACAAGGTGGTGGTAGACTAAGTGGGTGAGACCAAGTGGCACCCATGGGCCCCAGAGGGGGTGGAGATGGGCTACATCACTTTGTGTCCCTGCAGGGCCTGGCACTCTTGGGGCTGGTGTCTGCTTGGTCCAGTTGGTGCCCATGGCTTTGCAGTCTTCATCGTAGTCAGGAGCATGATGTGAACTCACTGTGTAATTAAAGGCTAGATGAAAATAATTGATCAGGGTCTCAGAGTGATTGAATCCACTGTGGGTCTATGTGGAGTCACAGACCACTAATTTATTTATTTATTTATTAATAATTTCTTTTATATGAAGTAAAATCACTAATTATTTTTATAATTTCTTTAATTTGAAGTAAAAAATATGTGTTTTGTAAACTTTGACTGAAAGCTTCTTAAAACTTTACTCATTTGTTATAGAGTTTTGGGGCCAGCTGGAAGAGCAATCTCAAATGTTGCTGAAAATTTTAATGGAAAGGAGAAAATGTCATAGATATTATACAGCCTACTACATAACAAAGTACTTCAAATTATTTGGGATCTTTTGAATTGTGTTAACCATCTGCGATGTCCAGCACAAAATAAATATTGAGGAGAGGATACAGCATGTATGTCTGTGTCTGCCTAAACTAGTCCAATTTAACAAACTGGGGAAAACTTACAAGAACAATGCAAGTGAGCAGAATCAAGGAATGTTAAATAAATTTGCAGTGCTTGTGCATGAGAATGGTAGTCCTTGGAGTTGCAGAATAAAATTTAGCACTACTAAGTTGTAAAGAGCTAAGAAAATACTGTTATGAATACTACATTGGCTTTCATTAAATACTGGGCTAGACAAAAGAGGTTTTAACTTCACATTTAGCTCAAGATAACAGGTACAAAGAGATATTCAGATACTCTTTTTAAGTGCTTTTAATGATCTATAGTTACTCTAGCAACTGATCTTTCTCATTCATTTTTACTGCAACAACAGTAATACTTGAATGTATTTAATATGCCATGAAAGAACTAAGCAATAAGGAAAATAAGCATTTTGTTCTAATTTTGGCACAGTAAGCAACACCTGTTGTCAATGATTCCTTAAGCTGCTAAAATATTTTGTTTACTTCTTATTTTTTTCACATTTAGTTAAGAATAAAAACATAAAACACCAAAGAACCAGTGAAATCAAATTATATTTATAATTCGGAAAAGTCTTTTAAGATTTTGCTGAGCAGATTCTCTGGATTTTATACGCATAGCTTATTTTTGTAGAGTTAAAATTTAATTGTAAGTGTACTTTAAAAGGCAGGGCATAAATGTAAATAATGTTATAGCTGTAAAGGGCAGTCTACACTCCTGCTTGCATATAGGCTGACAGACCCTCCAAAGAACTGAGTCACCCAAATTTGCCAGTTTGGTAATTAGTTGCTTTAATGTGATCCAAACTGATGTGATGCTGCTGAAGTTCAAACAATTAGCTAGCTGTTAAGAACATTAATTGTAGAAAATAGATTCTGTACTATCATCCTAAACAAAATTTTATTTTTCCTTTTCCTTTTATGACATGGAGTTGGTGTGTTCTCTGTTAGCTTCTTTGTGCTTAGTTCATGTATGATGTCTCTTGGTATTAGTAATTTACACAGCAGAAACAACCACTCAGTCTTTTTCAGACCTTTCTTTGGAGAATCAGCAGGTATGTATTTCTATGACTATCACACACTCTTCCTCGTTTCATACTCCTTCAGAAAAATACAGTGGTTGGCATCAAATAATCAATATTCTGACTTTTTGCTGATGAGGTTGGTTATTTGTTTCACTAGCAACATAATATCATCATGTATCAACAGTACATTTTCTGTTAACTTTCCTCCAGTTCAGAAGCAAAGCTCAATTCGACTGTATTCACAGCCTGTTCGCTAGCTACGGAATGCTGAAATGCTTGAAATCTAACTGCATAGATACCCATAAAAAGAAATTATTTAGTTTGGCTGCTTGAAGATACCCTTACAATGAATTTTATATTGTACATTTGATTGTGAAATTTACAGGTTTGCTATTCATGCTGGGCCAATGGATTATGCTTACAGCAGTCAGAACAAGAACCGAGAAAATAACATGACCTGCTGAACTCACTCATTCCATATAAATTATTAATTGCAGTTAAATGCATGTACCACAGAAATTATCCTATGAATAAATGTGTGAAAAATTACAGGAGCAACCAGTTTGAATGCTCTTCTGACTCTTTCTGAGCAATCTGCAAACCAAAAAGAAATACAATTATTTGTTCTTCTGCTGAAAGGTAGACAATTGGAACACTTGGCCTTTCATCTTCTGATTTAGGTGGTGCTCTTCAGGTTGTGTGGCTGACATGAGGTGGACAGAGCAACAGTTTTCAAACAGAGGCAGACCAAGGGTATAGGCCGTCTGGGTACAGACAACTTAAGCCAACACAGGTTTCAGGCTGTCATAATCCTGCCTTTTTCCTTGATCCCAGTGTTGCATTCTTGCCATTTTCCTTGTGTTGTCTCTAGCACTTATCAACTCAGCAGTGATCTGTCAGAAAGCTAACCTGCCAGAAAGAACAAATAGTTTTCTGTTGAATGTGTACTAAAATAGGTTGGTGAAGTGCCATGCAAGCACTGCAGCTCTCAGGAAGGAGGGGCCAGAAATGTTGTATTATGTTTGGCTACCATTCAGTCATGTATGACAGGAAAAAAAAATAAAGAAAAAGACAAAACTTTTTTTTTTTTTTTTTGTGGTGGTTCTTTGAGAATTTTTAACTTATTAAAATCTGAGTTAGAAGTCATAGCTGTAATAAAGAGGACAACTCTCTTAAGTGAAAGAATGACATGCTTTTCAGTGAGCTGCTGTTAGAAATAGAATACTGGTTCAACAGTTATGCTCGAAGTTGAAAGAGCTAAAGACCTTGTATGGTATGTCAAATGTTCAGTCCATTTTACTTTCACAGTTTGGCAATAACTCAACACCTAGAAATTCAGCAAACAAAAAGTTTGTAATTCATGTTGGTTTTGTTTGTTTGTTTTGGTATTTTTTAAAATAAAAATAATAAAAAAAAAACTTTTTGCTGTACTTGTTAAAATGAATTAAAATTGATTCCCTCTTCTTCTTCTTCTAATAATAATAATAATAATGATTCTAAGCAGAGATATAGAAGGTTTTTTATTTTATTATTATTATTATTATTTTCTTTGAAGTCTACCTGTCATTGTATTACATGGTGTCTGAATTCATGGGTTCAGGCATTTGGAATTAACTCTGACTGTAGGGTAACCTCTCATCTTCTCTGTCCTGTGACCTCATTGGATCATTGGTGAGATCATCAGATGAGTTTCCCTGTTCACGGGGGACACTGAAAACAGGATACTTCATAACTGATAACAAAGGATAAGGTACCTGTCATTTGCAGGAGAATCTGATGCAGATATCATGTCTGGGATTCGGCACTGAGACTTGAGAAATTTGACAACTATATCTTGAACCTCTTTTTCTGCAGAAAATTGGCATGGAAAATGTCTTGTTTTTGAAGATATATTCTCTCAGGAAAACAAGGTACCAAGAAATATTTCTTCTTAAATTTTGCTTTATATTCTGTTTCCACTTTCTCTTATATATATATATATATATATTTTCCCAGTGCAAAGTCTGTAATGAACATTTATTTCACTATTTTGCACATATGAAGAGCATAGTCAAAAAAGACATTGATTACTGCAGTTTAGCTATGGACCTGGCTGGACCATTTTTAACATTAAGCAGGAGAAAACTTGTTCTGATATGTCACAGCTCTGAAGGAGAACTGACTCCCACTGTTGTGGAAGAAAAGAAGAAACAGGTGATTTTAGAAAGGCACCAGAGAAGTTTAAAAGGCAGAGACAAAGGTGAAAGAGAAGAGGAGGACAGGAAAGAATAAAGGCATCAGAATTGCTCTCAAACAGAAGATGTGAACAAGAATTACTGTGTTTCTGAACAGAAATAAGTATGCATATATTGTACAGAGAAGCATTAGCCTTACAAAACATACACTGGTTAACTCTGTAGCTAATGGAGCATTGATTATCCCCAAAATGTCAAATTGACTACTGCTAGTCACACAGTACATAAGTGCCCAAGAGCTCTGCCAAGGCATCCAGAAATCAGAATAAGGCTAAGATTGTAAATATATTTATGGATATGCTGCATTCAGATGTTTAGAAATAAAAATTAGATAAATGTGTGATATCCTCCAGATGTCCTGAAAAAACACCTCCAGGTGAGAGAACATATGTGAGTGCAACCAACTTTCACGGCACAGATGTTTACACTAGTGTAAATCAAAAAATAGTAGTGAAACACATTCATTATTTCAATTTTTATAGTGCTATAATATATGCAGCTAATATATATGCTTACAAAAAGGCAAGTTTCTGTATTTAAAGCACTGCTGAAATCTCAATTAAACTTTGTCCTGGAAGGTGGAAGGAAGGCTTAATGACTGAAATAATTTTAACAAGTTAAATCTGGGCAAAGATATGGAATATTAGAGATTTCAGATACATCTTCTGTTTAAAACACTATAACCTGAGAGTATCCTCTGTATTTCTTAGACATATGAAGTTCTAGACACTCACCATATGTCCTCTGAACAACTGAAATGGCGGCAGTCATCTTTTGCTACAGGTGGTGATTGTACCTACTGTGGAAGAGGAAGATAATGAAGACAAAACAAACAAGAAGATAAGTTATTAAAAAAAAAAAAAAAAAAAAAAAAGACAATGTAGAGGTCTAAGAAAGTTAGAATTAACTGGTGTTGTGTTGGAATTTAACAAATACTAGATCTTCTTTGAGGAGACAGGTTTTTGTGTATGGATTTTCCCACCAAGCATTTATTGAATCATAGCATATCCTGAGTTGGAAGGGACCCACAAGGATCATTGAGTCCAACTATTAAGTCTGCACAGGACCATCCAAAATCAGACCATATGTCTGAGAGCATGGCCAAATGCTTCTTGAACTCCAGCAGGCTTGGTGCTGTGATCACTGCCCTGGGGAGCCTGTCCCAGTGCCCGACCACCTTCTTTTGGGTGAAGAACCTTTTTCTAACAGCCAGCCTGACCGTCCCCTGTCCCAGCTCCATGCCGTGCCCTCGGGTCCTGTCGCTGTCCCCAGAGAGCAGAGCTCAGCGCCTGCCCCTCCACTCCCCTCGTGAGGGAGCTGCAGGCCTCCATGAGGCCTCCCCTCAGCCTGCTCTGCTCTGGGCTGAACAAACCAAGTGACATCAGGTGCTCCTCAGGTATCTTGATCTCTGGACCTTTGTAGTCCTCCTTTGAACACTAATAGTTTTATGTTCTTTTTATACTGTGATGCCTAAAGCTGCACAGAATACTCCAGGTGATGCCATACCTCCACAGCATAGAGATGCGTCAATCACTTCACTTGACCAGCTATCAATGCCGTGCTTGATGTACCCCAGGATCTGTATGGTCCTCCTGGCTGCCAGGACACACTGATGACTCATATTCAACTTGTTCTCCACAAAAACCTCCATATACCTTTCTACAGGGTTGCTCTCCAGCCTTTTGTCTTCTATTCTGAACATATATCCAGGGTTGCTCCTTCCGAGGACCAGCATCCAGCACTCGCTCTTGTTAAACTTCATATTGTTAGTGATTGTCCAGCTCTCTGATTTGTCCAGATCTCTCTGCAAGGCCTCTTTAACATCAGTAGATTCAACATCCTCCCAGTTTAGTGTCATCTGCAAGTTTACTTGGTATACCTATGAGTCCCTACACTAAAGTCATTCATTAAACCATTGAAGAGAAATGCCTCTAAAATACAGGCTGGGGGAACCCACAAGTAACTGGCTGCCAGCCTGATGTAGCCCCATTTCCTGTAACCCATTAAGCCCAACCCATCAGTCAATTGTTCACCCATCATATTATGTTTTTATCTAGCTGTATGCTGGAAATTTTGTCCAAAAGGATGCTGTAATAAGCACTATTGAAAGCTTTAATGAAATCCAAAAATATTGCATCAACTGTCTTCCCTAGGTCAACTAGATGGGTGACCTTGTCATAAAAGGAAATTAAGTTCATTACACAGGACCTTCCCCTCATGAACCTGTGTTGTCTGTGACCAATGACTTCATTGTCCTTCAGGTGTTTTTCAATAACTCCCAGAATAATTTTCTCTATAATTTTACCAGGCACTGAAGTGAGACTGACAGGCCTGTAATTACCAGGGTCTTTCTTTTTGCCCTTCTTGAAAATTGGAACAATGTTTACCAGCTTCCATTTGACTGGGACCTCTCAAGATTCCCAAGACCATAGAAAATAATTTAGAGAGGTCTCACAGTGACATCAGCCAGCTCTCTGAGTACCCTGGGATGAATCCCATTGGGCCCCGTAATTTTACGTGCATCCAGGTGTTGTAGCAATTCCCACAAAACATGGGGTTGGCTGGGAGTATATAATTCCCACAGTCCTGGTCCTCCAGCTCAGGGTGCTGGGGGTTACAGATCCCATTATCAGAGTTGTAAGTGTAAGGTTTGTTAATTCCCACATCTGTGGCATGTCTCTTTTTAACACTGTTGCAGAGACTGAATGAAGTGAATATAAATGGAGAAATCTGAGTCTTGCAATTTGGGATACTCAGAACTTGGATTTGCAATCTGCTCACTCTCATGCCAGAACACCAGAGTGCAAACAGATGAATCTATCACAACAGGCTTGGAAATGTGCCATATTTAAATACTTGATCCAATTCAGTATTTAGTCCTTGAGTACTTAATGGGAAGTCTGTCTGATCCTCCAGTGCACAAACAAACTGTACAGTCCCCCAGTGCTATGGGGAATAGCGGTACTTGTAATAAATTACTATTAGCAACTGGTATTCAGAAGTTAAGCAGCTGTCTACCATACTTCAATATGAACATTTTGCAGCAAACACTACTAGATGAAAAGCTCTGTGAATGAGTTTATATTCATTATCAAGCCTTTCTAGAAAATAAAGTAGGATAAAGTAGTATTCAGTCATTATGCTTTATTGTTATATAAGATCATTTGGTAGAATGTTAACAATTAATACTAATTCTATGGTGTTGATACAATAGTATTTACAGACACTTTATTTTAATGTCAGATTGATTTGTCTCAAAGTTTCAAGAAAAAAGATGTAATTGTCATTTGTCAGTTGTACTCTATTTTATCACTTCTTTGCTTCTCTTTTTTTAAATAATTATTCTGATACAGAAGAGAAATGACAGAAACAAAGCAGTGTGTTGCCCAATTTTGATTATGGTAAATAATGTGGATTATTTTAGCTGTGGTATTTATACCATATAAATGACAGTTACAGTGTCAAGTTTTTGTAACCCTATGATATTTTTAGGACCAGACTGATTCTAGACAGTTTTGCTGTAGAATAACACCAAAAATAATGGTAATGAAATAAAATACCATTACACATTAGTTAGACTGACCAATCTGTCATTATTAGGTGACTGTAGTGCATTTGATAACATGCCATATTTTAAATTTACAGAAAAATTAAGACAGATGAGTTTTGAAAGATAAAAAAAAAAGTCATCATCTTTCCAAACTGATAAAATGAATCTTTGGTATTTTTCTTTGTTACAGTAATGACAAACAATGAGTAAAAATGTCATGATTCTTTAAGGCTAGTGTCATGATTCTGAAGTATTCAGTCACTTAAGTGTATTCACTTATAATGAAGTCCAGTAAAATATTCCCAAAGTCCTTGGAGGTGTAAATGCCATTTCCTCCAAAAGAAGTTCAAATCTAGTTGCTCTGGAAAACTTGCTAGCCACTAGTCTGCATCACTAATTAGCTTAAGGCATTAGAACCCTGGAGAATGATGCACTTAATTGGTGGAAGGGCCTTTAAAGTCCCACAGGGTAACTGCTCAGTCTTTGATACTATAACCCTTTCATTTTGTTGGAAGGAGGGTGCAGGTCTTGATTCAGTTGCTCATTCTTGATCTGAAAAATAGAATGCTGAGAGATAGGCAATTCTATTGCAACAAAACATTACTATAGCAGGACTGTACAGATCATAAATCTCCCATTATACCTTCAGATACCCTTGTGAAATACACTTTTGCATGTTCTGTGCTATGTGACATATATGAAATCAACAGAGAGAGAAAGTCATTTGTGAAAAAGCTCTTCATAAACCACTGTTATTATCTTCTGTAACTTAATTTTAACAACCCAAAGTATCAGTGAAAATGTGCAGGGGTTTAGTGTACCAAAGGCAGATATTTTGCTTTCTCGTTCCCAGAACTTCACATGAAAATAGGCTGTTCTACTGTCTGAAAATGAATTTATGGCAGATTTTCCTACAGTAAGAATCTGATCTGCCATCCTCATGCATACTAAGAAATACTTCTATAATTCTTTACTTAGACCTCACTGTCTAGAAAAGTTTAATACTGAGGAGTTGGGGAAACAAATTGTTCCACAGTTGGATGCTCTAAGTTTAACTCTCATGCAGAACTCCAAAGCTTTATTTCTGCCTAGGAAGCTAGAATTAAAAGAGTCACTGGTACCTGTAATATTAATCAATCCACAAACAAAAATATGAACATATTATTTCTTGCTCACCCCTATTTTAGATGTACGGTATGTGTTTTGTTGTTATTGTTGTTTTTCCTTTCTGATTAAAATTAAAAAGAGATAGTGGGATGAAGAGGAGTGTGGGTGTCTTCAGTGAAGCAGAAGTTAGGTGTATTGTGGTTATTGTTGCTACTCTCCTGCACTGCAGTGTTATCAGATATTTAAAAGAAAAAATAAAGAACAAGAAGTTCTATGAGAAACAATCTACAGCCAATCTACAATCTAGACATGTTCAAGTGAATATCTCAGAGAATTAACATTTTTATTTGGGATTGCAATGGTGGGCGTCCTGCAAGCAGAAGCACACAATGGTAACGTAGCATAGCCCTATATTTCCTATTACCTGACTCTTGATTCCTCCCATTTCCTCATTAGCTGAGTATTACAGGTTCACAACCTACCTGACACTTGTTACTATGCCCTATATGTACAGTTTTATTTGAACAACATTTAATTTCTCTCTCTCTCTCTCTTTTTTTTTTTTTTTGTTTTGTTTTGTTTTGTTTTGTTTCTCCCTCTGTTTTGTTTTATTTTGTTTTGCTTGGAACTGGAGGGGCCCATGCTTTCATAGCTTCTTGGTTTTGCTGATTCCACAACTGCTTGTCTTGTTTTTCTTTGCCATTCTCCTTATTTTGGGACAGTGAGACCTTCCACTGTATCCTTGTCTGCTTATCATACCTGCAACACCGCCCCTCCATTATGCCTGCACAATCACTTTTGAATATGCAAGGTTAGTGGAATTTTTCACTGCAAAAACACAAATTTAATTCTTTCATTCTTACAAATTCTGTCTTCGAGAACTTCTGTGTATCAAATAAAATGAATGACCATATATAAGGAAGATTCTTGTTAGAATAATTGTTGGAGGAGTAGCTGGCAAAAACATAAGTGCATGACCTCATTGGCATTGTAGAGCTGGCGTGTGACAGTTCCCATAACTGCAGTGTTGGAATGGAAGGATACAGGTTCTTTAGGAAGGACAAAAGAGGAATGTAAGGAGGGGGTGCCACCCTCTACTACAATGAGCAGCTGGAGTGCATGGAGCTCTTCCTGGGGAAGGATGAGGAGCTGATAGAGAGCTTGTCAGTCAGGATTAAAGGGAGGGCAGGGACAGGTGACATGGTAGTAGGGGCCTGCTACTAGGAAGACCAAGCAGATGAGACCCTATATAGACTGATAGAAGCAGCCTCACTTTCACAAGCCCTGGTTCTCATAGGAGAGTTTAAGCACCCCATTATTTGAGGGACAGTACAGCAGGGCATAGGTAATCCAGGAGGCTACTGCAGAGCATTGATGACAACTTCCTTCTCCAAGTAATAGAGGAACCAATAAGGAGAGGTGCTATGCTGGACCTCATTCTCACCAACAAGGAGGGGCTGGTGGGAAATGTGGAACTCAAGGGTAGCCTTGGCTGCAGTGACTATGAAACACTACAGTTTTGCATTCAGAGTACAGCAAGGAAGAAGCACAGCAAGCTTGCTGCCCTGGACTTTGGGAGAGCAGACTTTGGTCTCTTCAGGGATCCACTTGGTAGAGTGTCATGGGACAAAGCCCTGGATGGAAGAGGAGCCCAGGAAAGATAGTTAATATTCAAGGGTGACCTCTTTCAAACTCAGGAGCAATGCATTGCAACAAAGAAGAAGTTGGACAAAAATGCCAAGAGGCCTGCATGGATGACCAAGGAGCTCCAGACCAAGTTGAAACAGAAGAAGGCATAAAGACAATGGAAACAAGGACAGATAGCCTGGAAGGTATACAGAGATGTCCAAGCAGCCAGGGATCAAGTTAGGAAGGCTAAAGTACTGATAGAATTAAATTTGGCCAAGGATGTTAAGGGCAATAAGAAAGAGTTCTATAGGTACATTTGTGATAAAGGAAGATGAGGGAAACTGTGGGCCCTCTCTGGAAGGAAGTAGGAGACATGGTTACCGGGATATGGAGAAGGCTGAGGTACTTAAGGACATTTTTACCTCAGTTTTCAGTGGCAAGAGCTCTAGCCACATAGTCCAGGCCCCAGAAATCAAAGGCAGTGCCTGGGAGATTAAAGAACTGCCTGTTGTAGGAGAATATTGGGCTTGAGACCATCTAAGAAACCTGAAGGTGCACAAGTCTGTGGGACCTGATGAGATGCATCCATGGGACCCGAGGGAACTAACAGATGAACTTACTAAACCACTGTCCATCATATTTGAGAAGTCATGGTAGTGCAATGACATTCCCACTGACTGAAAGAGGGGAAATGTAATCATCATTTTTAAAAAGGGAAAAAAGGAGGACCCCGGGAAATACAGGCCAATCAGTCTCACCTCTGTGCCTGGCAAGAACATAGAGCAGGTCATCCTGGAAACTATGTGAAGGTACACGGAAAATAAGGAGATGATTGGTAGCAGCCAACCTGGCTTCACTTAGGGCAGCTCATGCCTGACAGATCTGGTGGCCTTCTACGATGGGGTTACAGCACTGGTGGATGGGGGAAGAGCAATTGACATCATCTACCTGGAGTGTACAAAACATCCCCAGGCTCACTCTGCGTTTCTTCACAGGAGCATTTCTTTGATAAACTTTGTGGCACTCCTCTGGACCTGTTCTAACAAGTCCACATCTTTCTTGTGCTGGGGGCCCCAAACCTGGACACAATACTTCAGGTGAGGTCTCAAGAGCGCAGAATAGAGGGGGTAAATCACCTCTACCCACCTGCTGGCCACTTCTTTTTTGATGCAACCCAGGATGCAGTTGGCTTTCTAGGCTGCAAGCACACACTGCTGGCTCTTGTCAAGCATTTCATCCACTAGAACTCCCAAGTCGTTCTCTGCAGGGCTGCTCTCAATGAGTTCTTCTCCCAGTCTGTACTGGTAGAATCATATAATAATCAAGGTTGGAAAAGACCTTCCGGATCATCTGGTCCAACCATCCCCTTATCACCAATATCATCCACCAAACCATGTCCCTAAGCACCATGTCCAACCTTTCCTTAAACACCTCCAGGGATGGTGATTCTACCACCTCCCTGGGTAACCCGTTCCAATACCTAACTACTCTTTTTGACAAGAAAGTTATCTTAATTTCCAAAATAAACGCCCCCTGGCACAACTTGAGACCATTCTTTCTAGTCCTATTTCTAGTTATCTGTGAGAAGAGGCCAACACTGATATTTCTTTTCAGATGACTGCTTTGTTTTAAAGCTTTGTTTTAAGTTTCTTTGCCACTTAATGTCTGCCTTTTAAAAGATTCTGCATCATGACATAGACAAGCTACATGCAGAGGAAAATAATGAGGACACACATAGAAACCCCAGTAACCTAATCAGAGAAGCAGAGTATCCTGACCTGAATACTTCCGAGACTGTCACAGGAAAGAGATCTCTTAACCTCAGGACAATGCCCTTCAAGATGTGTCAATGGAAGCAGCTCTCAAGATTATTTTATAGACTGAGGTGGTTCATACCTGTTACAGGTATGTGGTACTCATTGTGGGATGTGAGGGAAGTACAGCTTGGGGTTCTATAAGACTCACTAGGGGATTTTTAAGGAAGGAACCAAAGTTGGGAAAAGAGTGGAATCAGAGTGGACTGGGGAGGAACAAACATGGGAAAACAAATAGATAAAGGCATAAGGGTGGGGTGGTTACCTGTTAAACAGTTGCTGGTCCATAGTTCCGTCTGACCAACTTGGTCACTGTAGTCAGTTCTGTCTTATTAAACTTCATTTCTAATTATGTAATTATGTCCTGGATGATAGACTCCCTATCCTGTGTACATGTCTGTATATGGAAGCTTAAGTGCCAGCAACAGCACTAGGACCACAGGCCATAGGGCCCATGAGGGGGGATGGGATGGGATGACAAAACAATTAGAGAACTACTACTGTAAAAAATCTAACTCTATGTCAATGGAAATTTTGCCAATGTCCTCAGTGAGCCATGAATTATTCTTATACTTGGTTTCCAGTAATTTTTGCTGTTAATGGTAGGCAAATTCTCCATGTGATTTTTTGTTCGTTTGTTTTGTCTGGGATTTCAGTGACCCAGGTGGAGCACCTTATAGTAGGCTTTGTTGAACCTCATTAGGTTTGCATGGGCCCACTTCTCAAGCTTGTCCAAGTCCCTTTGGGTGGCATCCCTTCCTTCTCTTATATCAACTGCACCACTCAGCTTGGTGTCATCTGCAAACTTGTTGAAGGTGTACTTGATCCCATCGTCATTGATAAAGATATCCAGTACTGGTCCCAGGAAAGACCCAAGAGAAACACCGCTAATCACCAGCATCCACCTGGACATAGAGCAAAAGAACACCACTCTCTGGGTGCGACCTGCAAGCCAATTCCTTATTCACTGAATGGTCCATCCACTGAATCCATATCTCTCCAATTTGGAGATCAGGATGTCATGTGGGACAGTGTCAAAGGCCTTACAGAAGTCCAGGTAGATGGTTCGGTCATTGTTCGGTATTCCCTAATCAACTAATGCAGAAGGCCTCCATCACAGAAGGCCTCCATCACAGAAGGCCTCCATCACAGAAGGCCTCCAGATTCAGGCACTATTTGCCTTTGGTGAAGCCATGCTGGCTGTCTCACATTAATTCTTTGTCTTGCGTGTGCTTTGACTTTGCTTGCAGGAGGATCTGTTCCATCATCTTGCCATGCACAGAGGTGAGGCTCACTGGTGTGTAGTTCCCTGGGTCCTCCTTTCTACCCTTTTTAAAAATGGGAGTGAAAATTACCTTTTTCCAGTCACTAGGGATTTCACCTGAATGCCAGGACTTTTCAAATATGAAGGAGGGTGGCCTGACAATTCCATCAGCCACTACCTGCAGGACCCTGAGATTTATGTCATTGGGCCTAATAGATTTGTACCTATTCAGTTTCATCAGGTGGTCTTGAACTTGCTCTTTATTTATAGTTGGAGGGACTTTACTATCCCACTACTCATCTACAGGTTCAGGGAAATGAGAGATGTAGGAAGCTTAACTGGCAATCAAGATTGAGACAAATAAGTTGTTGAGTACCTCAGCCTTCTCTGTGTTTGGCATTACCAGTTCATCCTTCTCATCTATCAGAACGTATACTCTTGTGATGGTTTTACTCAAGTGGGCAGCCGAGTTCCACCACAATCGCTCTCTCATTCCTCCCCTCCTCAAAGAAGAAGGGGGAGAAAAGACAACACAAAGAACTCAAGGTTTGAGATGAGAATGATTTAATAAAAGGGAAGGGGAATGGGGAGAAAAAGAAACAAAAGAAACAACAAGGCTGCGCGGAAGCACAGAGAGAAAGGAAAAAGAAAGTTATTCTCTACTTCCCATCAACGAGTGATGTTCGGCCACGTCCTGGGAATCAGGCCCTCAAAACGCGTACCGGTTGTTCAGGAGAGACCCTCCCCCACGAGACCCCCCCTTTTATTGCTGAGTGTGACATCAGGTGTTATGGAATATCCCTTTGGTTGGTTTAGGTCAGCTGCCCTGGTGATGTCCCCTCCCCATCAATTGCCCACCCCCAGCCTGCTGGCTCCTGGGGGGCTTGCCCTTTCTTTTCTGGCTAATGAACCTGTAGAACCCCTTGTTATTCTTTGCATCCCTTGCCAAGCTCAGTTCCATCTGTGCCTTGGCTTTCCAGATCCCATCTCTGCCTATCTGAACACCATCTCTGTACTATTCCTAGATCTCCTGGTTTTGGCTAGGATAGAGTTAATTTTCATCCTAATAGTTGGCAGGGGAGACATCAAAATCAGGCAGGTTATTTTCCCATAGTGAGGCTCATTCCCTGCACTCCTTTGTGCTGACCCCTTTGATTTCTCCAAATGCGGGAAACTGACTGCATAATTTGTGGTAGTGGAGGACTTTGTTTATGCTTTCCCCTGGTCAAAGGATTGTTGTGGTTTAACGTGGCAGGCTCAGCACCACACAGCCATTTTCTTACCCTCCCCCCCTGCGGTGCAATGGGGGAGAGAATTGGGAAAAAAAAAAAAAAAAAAAAAAAAAAGTAAAACCCTGGGGATTGAAATGTAGATAGTTCAACAGGACATAAAAGAAAGAGAAATAATAATAACAATAATGTTAACGATAATAGTAAAATAATAATAATTTGTACAAAGCAAGTGATGCACAATGCAATTGCTCACCACCTGACTGATGTCCAGCCAATCTCTGAGAAATGTTCCCCTTCTCCCCCCTACCCTGGACAGCCACCTCATATTAATTGTTCAGCATGATGTCATTTCATGTGGGACATCCTTCTGACCAGTCTTGGCCAGCTGTCCTGGCTGTGTCCCCTCCCATCTCCTTGTGCACCCCAGCCTCCTAACTGGAAGCACAGCCACAGAAGCTGGAAAGTCCTTGACTTAGTGTAAGCACTGCTCTGCAACAATTAAAACATCGGTGCATTATCAGCATTATTCTCATCCTAAATTCAAAACACAGTGCTTAATGAGCTACTAGGAGGAAAATTAACTCTATCCTAGCCAAAATCAGGACACTAGGCCACATGACCCTGTTTCCACTGCCTGTGCATTTCTTTCTTTTGCCTCAGTTTGACTCAGCTATCCTGGTTGTCTGCCCTCCCTGCCCGCCTTCTTACACAGAGGAATGGAGAGTTCTTGTGCTCTTAAAAAAACATCATCAAAGAGTCGCCAGCTCTGTTCAGCTCCTTTGTCCCTGATGATAATGTTCCAGGGGGTCTCATCCACTAGGTCTTTAAATAGCTTGATGTTTGCTCTTCAGAATTTAAGGGTTCTGACTTTGCTCTTAGCCAGGCCCATACTCCTTGAGATCACAAACTCAGCCATTGTGCGGTCACTGCAGCCTATACTGTCTTCAATCTTAACTTCTTTAATGGATTCATCTGCACTGGTGAGCACCTGGTCCAGTAATTCTTCCGTGGTTGGTTTGTCTAATACCTGTACCAGGAGTTTATCTTAAATGCACTCCAGGAGTCTCCTGCATTGCTTACATCCTGATGAATA
Organism: Oxyura jamaicensis; assembly: GCF_011077185.1. NCBI lineage: Eukaryota > Metazoa > Chordata > Aves > Anseriformes > Anatidae > Oxyura > Oxyura jamaicensis. The sequence continues at coordinate 56,389,177 of NC_048926.1, read as the reverse complement.
ACTTTTCCAGCAGGCATCCATGTGGTTGAAGTCCCCCATCAGGATGAGAGTGTGTGAGTGTGATGTTTCTTGTGGTTGATGTAAGAAAGCCTCATCCACAGGCTCCCCTGGATCAGGTGGGTTGTATTAGACCCCAAACACAAGGTATGTTTTATCAGTCTGGTCTGTTACTTTTACCCACAAACTCTCAACCTGTCCATGGCTGTTTCTCAGAGGCAGCTCTTCACAGTCAATCACTTCCCTAACATAGAGGACAACACCCCTGCCCCTCCTTCCCCATCTCTCTCATCTGAAAAGCTTCTAGTCCTCTATTCGAGTGTTCCAGTTTTGTGATCTGTCCCACCATATTTCCATGATAGCAATTAGGACATGTTTGTCTAATTGCACTATAGTTTCCAACTCATCCTGCTTGTTTTCCCATGATGCATGTGTTGGTTTAGAGGCACATCAGCTGGGCTATTAGTCGCATCACGTTTCCAGAAGAACCCTAGTTGATTGCTTTGGGACAGTTCACAAGTATTTTACTGTTGCTTCTTAAACTGACAATGTCCTCAGGTTTGCTTCCATCACTCAGAGATGTATCTCCTTCCCCTGCTGCATCTCATTTAAAACCCTCCTGATAAGCCCAGCCAGCTTACTGCCCAGAACACTTTTGCCCCACCTGGTCAGCTGTGGCCCATCTGGTGTCAGCATGCCTGGTCCCTCAAAAGTGTGTCCAAGGTTGTAGAACCCAAATCTTTGGGCACAGCAGCAGCCTTGTAGCCAATCATTCACATGGTCTGTTCATCTTCCTGGGCCCCAGTCACCAACTGGGAGGACAGAGGAGAACACTACTTGCACTTCTAACGCTTTTAACATCTTTCCAAATGACATAAACTCCCTTCTGATAACTCAAAGTCTTCTTGTTACAGCCTCATTTGATCCTACATGAAAAAATACAAAGGGGTGGCAGTCTTTGGGAACCACCAGGCTTGGTAGCCTCTTCATAGTATCACAAATATGGGTCCCAAGCAGGCAGCAAACCTTTCTGGAGCGATTATCTGGACTGTGAATGGGAGTCTCAGTGCCTCTCAGAGAGGAGTCTCCAATTGCTAACACCCTTCATTCCTTTTCTGTGGCACTGGTTCTGATTCAGGTGGGAGATTGAGCCACCTCTGTGTGGTTGGTCATTCTGAGGTCTTTACTATTACTCCTGGAGTCTCCTCTCCTGCCCTACAGCGTTATCTGTTATGTGGGGGCCCTTCAGGGACAAGGGGGAGATTCCTCCTACGGCTCTGAGCAGAGACAAGGGTCCACTCTTCCTTGTCCTGTGAGTCTTTCAAATGTTCAGTGTTGGAAGCTTGTTTACTTTCCCCTTGCCAGTACTTAAGGGAGGGTTGTAGCTCTGACTGTGTCAGCATATAATACCAATATCTTTGGCTCAGATTCCTGGGTGTTATGTTGCCCGGTGAGCTCCTCTTGCAACAAAGCCACCTGTTTGAAAAGTTCATCCAGCTGGGCACACTTACACTCACTTAAACCCCACACTTAAACCCTCTGCCTTCAGGACATGTGGGAACTTCCAGAAACTGGAGATCCCTGAAACTGAGGGTCTGGACAGCTCTTTTGGTCCTTGGGAGGTCTGTGGATGGGGAATTCACAGCTTCTCTGGGCAACCAGGTCTAGGCAACTGTTCAAGGACAGGTTGGATGGGGTTTTGAGCAACCTGATCTATTGGTGTCCCTGCCCATGGCAGGGGGTTGGAATTGGATGATCTTTAAGGTCCCTTTCACAGAATCACAGAATCACAGAATCACAGAATAGTCTAGGTTGGAAAAGACCTCCAAGATCACCGAGTCCAACCTCTTCTCTAACGATAACAAATCTTCCACTAAACCACATCCCTAAGCTCTACATCTAAATGTCTTGTAAAGACCTCCAGGGACAGTGACTCAACCACTTCCCTGGGCAGCCTATTCCAGTGACTAACAACCCGTAAAGAAGTTCTTCCTAATATCCAACCTAAACCTCCCCTGGCGCAACTTTAGCCCATTCCCCCTTGTCCTGTCACCAGGCACATGGGAGAATAGACCAACCCCGACCTTGCTACAGCCTCTCTTGAGGTACCTGTAGAGTGCAATAAGGTCACCCCTGAGCCTCCTCTTCTCCAGGCTAAACAGTCCCAGTTCCCTCAGCCACTCCTCATAAGACTTGTTCTCCAGACCCTTCGCCAGCTTCGTTGCCCTTCTATGGACTCGCTTAAGCACCTCCATGTCCTTCTTGTAGCGAGGGGCCCAAAACTGAACTCGATCCCCTCGATGAACATCGATGAAGATGTTAAAGAGGACTGGTCCCAGTACTGAGCCCTGGGGGACTCCACTAGTGACCGGCCTCCAACTGGATTTGACTCCATTCACCACAACTCTCTGGGCCCGGCCATCCAGCCAGCTCTTAACCCAATGAAGTGTATGCCAGTCCAAGCCATGAGCAGCCAGTTTCCTGAGGAGAATTCTGTGGGGAACGGTGTCAAATGCCTTACTTTCAATCTTACTTTCAATCCAAACCATTCTATGATTCTATGTATTGTACTTCATGTACACACAGACACAGAGAAGTAGAATCCCTGTAAGGAAGGTGTCATTCTCAAGGCTGTTTATTAGAGCTAACACAATAAGAAGATGATAGAGGTAATCTTATGTCCCTGAGATGCTGGGAACCCCAGGCAGTGTGGCATCTAAGGACCTCTGATCCATGTTGAGCAGGCTTGGTTCATAACATAGTGAGCCTTTCAGTCAGTTGAGCTACTATATGATTTTCTGACAAGAAAGTAACTCACAAACAATAATTTATCAATCAATATAGACTTTATCTTGCAAATCAGCCATTAAATATTTTCTGATTATATCAAATATATTTTATTGCTTGATTTGATTAATTTATTTTCAGAATAATTTATGAAATAGTTCATGGTCAATGAATTATAAAAGTAATTCACTGGAGGTATTTACTAATCATGATTCAAGTGACTGGTTGTTTTTGACTGGAAAGAAAACAGGTGCTGTTTCTCTTCTTCATCCAAAAGGGTAATATCTAGACAACATTATTCATGGATATCTGCATTGTTAATTTATTTTCTTCATGTACTTCCTGATATCTTCCTGAAATTTACTCTTCTACACAAACATCTGTTCTACAAAACTCATGCACATGTTATTTAAATAAAATGTATGAACATGGTGGCAACTACAGTAGAAAATCAGTTTGGAAGTGCATACAATGTTCTCAGTGATACATTACTAGTGATATTTTTCTAGTAAATTCAAAGGTTTCTGTGCAAAATTCCTTATTAACATGTTTAAAAGAATACATACAGGATGAGTTTGGAAAACAGTAAATGCCATCATCTCTTGCCTTAAAACTGGGCTAAAGCAAGTACAAGAATAGAGTTATGGAGAAAAGTGTAAAATGTCATAACATTTTCTATTTAAAAAATCAATAAATAAGACACACACACACACACAAAAGTTTTCTATATCTTCTATTTTTGTCCATTTTTTGATTAAAAAGACAAAGTAATGATGTTCAGCATTCATGTTTTGTCTTTAAACAACTTTGGAATTGACTTCTGCTCACAGGCAACTAGGCTACCATTTAACTGCAAAATTATTTCTCAGGCTCAACCACACTTATGCATAATGCCACAGCAGTGTCCCCAGCTTCTTTGTTAATTACCTGCTGCACTGTCATTACATATCACAAAACTTCCAAGGATGAAGCAGTTCAGAATTTAATGGATATCAAATGGCATTACTGTTATTTTGATTTTTTCATTATATTTTATGACAAGGTCACTGACCTTACACACGATCTTAAATCTACATTTCAACATACATTTTTCAAAATGTAAACAATCTGGACCTTACCTGACAGCCACATTAGAATATTATTTGCACATGACACAATACTGTCATCATCCTAGAGATTTACCCAATTATTTTTGTCTTCATTTCTGATAATTTAGAGACTTAGCTTCATTAAAATTAAATATTTGATTTTTATAACCTAGCTCTTGGTGGGGTGGAGAAGCTCTACTCTATCATATTCATGTATCACAGGAATTCGTCTAAAACAGGGAGACGCTAGATCAGGATTTCTCTCAACAAAATTATTTATTCTTAATTATATTTTTCTGCCTAGAAGTTTCATATGATCAGAGGTTTAGGATTTTCTAGACAGATAACAATTTCACCGGCAAAATAGATAATTCCTTGTTGCAAGTTTACCAAACCCCAAATTGTACAGTTAATTTTACATATACTTAATTGGTGGGTGAATTTGAATGTACATGAGAAGTTATGTATTCTGAGTTTCAGTTGGTAATATATATAACATTTTTTTTTTTCATGCTCCTGTATTCCTGGCTACTGATAGAAATTTTCACTTAATCATATTCCCCTGCAGTTAACTAATACAGGTGAATGGAAAGGATCACATAGTCTTTCCTTGTCCCAGTGCCAGATGAAAATAACCGAAGCAGTTATTTTCATCACTTTATTGAATCTGCTGATTCTAATTGCTTCATTTTATCACAGCCATTTAATCATAAAACTGAGAAAGCTGAACAAGTGAAAAAGTGATGATAGTATGTAATTTTGATTTTAATCACACAGGTATCTAGTGGTTTAATAAAGATGTAAAACTTAAAATCTTTTACATCAATTAAGAAGGACAATTTTCAGTATCTCCAGTTTAATAATGTTCTGAAAAATATTTTTAACAAATTATACTATTATTATTATGTACATTTATTTTATTAGCAATGCACACAATGTCTGTTAACAATTCCTGAATTATGAATCTATCTGAAATGTTATTGAAGTGTTTTCTAGTAGACTGCACCAGGAGTTATTCAGAAAAAAAAATAGACTTGAACAAAAAAGGAAGCATTATTCGTATATACACACAGAATTAATAATTAATACTTCCCAAGCCAAAAAATCAAATGGAAAGAATTGTCCAAGAGAAAACCTTTAGTGCAACAGTAAATTGGTCTTCATTTAATATTCATCACAGATTTAACCTTGTAGGACTCCTTAAAACTCACTGTGACTGATATAAAATGGTTACTGGCCTGCTAGTCAGAGGTTTTGTTTGTTTGTTTGTTTGTTTGTTTTTCTATTTTTTTCCCTCCATTTTTGATTGTTTGTTTGTTTGCTTGCTTTAGTGGTTCTAGGACTTGCTTAAGGCAAACTACTAGAAGCCTCTTATTGTAGAATTAAATGTTTAAATGTACTCTTTAGCAGGTTATTTATATGGTACTTGTGTACTTCACATATACTTATTTATCTTCACAAAACATCTGTAAGAGGAATGGCATTTTCATGCCATCATTATATTTTAATGGTAATCTGAGACACAGAGAAGGGGACGAAAAGTGCAAAGTCATTCAGAATACCCTGTCAGAGATATAGGACCTGATTTTACAGAATACTTGGCATTTTATAAACCTTCAAATTCAAAGAAAAGTTCAAAGCAAAGATCTTGTTCAACAGTTTTGCAAATTAGATTCCAGGTCTCATGTCAAAAACTCAGAAAATGAGGAACATATACCTACTAACCACCTTAGAAAAATGTGGTGTAAATGACTTGCTTGTCTTCACACAACATGTGCAAGAGGAACATGTAGAATATGATCCTGCAAGGTTCTGATTTACCTGATTCTATGATTTACCATCCTGTTAAACTGTGGTTACATACAGACTTAACATGACAAATCTTACCTCCAATGATTAAAGTTTGGCAAAATTATAAGCAAGTGGAAACAGGGTCTTGTAATATAAAATGTCAGTTACCTGTATGATTAGCAATGCTTAGAGTTCAGATTTAATAAATAAATAAATAAAATTAAAATCTGGCAATGTTCAAAATAATATCAAGGTTCTAATGTAGATTAATCTATTAAAAATCTAAATTCACCTAACGAAGGCAGCAAATACCAGAATGCCTCATTAATAATTGAAAGTTAATGAAGTATAGAAAAAGATCCATGAATGACAGAATCACCGAATGGTTAAGGTTGGAATAGACCTCCAGAGGTCACCTGGTCCAAACAATCTGTTCAATCAGGGAAAATACAATATAAGGAGGTATCCTAATCAGGCATGCAAATTCATTGGTAATGCATGTCAGAGTGAAAACACTGATTTGGACCTGATTAAAAATATATATATAGATGTATTTAAGAAAAAAAAAAAAAAAAAAAAGTTTAAAAATTATGAAAAGACTGCTCAAACAAGTAATTACCTCAATAAAATAAAAGATTGAAAATGGAAGTGAAGAACCTAGTATTTAGAAAATAACTATCTTACATAAAATACATATCCACATCCGCTCGTAAGATTATAGTGTAACGTGTAGATGTAGTATAGCTCTGCACATTCAAAAATGAGTTAGTTTCTGAAAAAAAAGAGTTACTCTACTTAAAGTTTTTTGATTAGAAAAAAAAAAAAAAAAAGAAGAAGAAGAAAAAAAAAGAAATAATTTAACCAATATCTTTCTTTTGCACTTTTTTGTATTGCCATAATTGGAGCAAGGAAGTGAATTGGGAGAGTGGTTAACACCTGCACTGAATTTCCCATACTCCTCAGTAATAAGATAAGAGCAAGAAAGGACAGGGAAAGAAGGAGGAGCGTGTGGGTTGCTGTCTATGTAAAGACATGGATTGTTTACAAAGAACTGTCTGAAAAATAGCCATGATTAGGTTGAGAGTTTATAGGTAAAAATTAGAGACAGGGCCAACATAGGAAACCTTGTGGCTGGTGTTTACTTGTGGTTACAACTGGCCATCTTTTGATGAAACCTTCTTATTCCAGAGGTACAAAAAGCATGACATTTGCAGGCTCTTATACTGATGGAGGATTTCAACCACATGGATGTCTGCTGGAAAAGAAGACAGTAAGCAATCCAGAAGACTCTGGAGTTTGGTGAGGACATCTTCCTCTTCCAGGTTACTAGACAAACCAAAGAGAAGAGGTGTTTATGGACCTTGTGCTCACCAATACAGATGAACTCTTTAAAGAGGTTAAGATTGGAGACAGCCTGGGCTACAGTGACTGTGCCTTGGTTGAGTTTGTGGGAATGTGGGCAACATCAAGACCCTGAACTTTCACAGAGCAACCTTCTACTTGTTTAAAGAAATAGTGCAGGGAAACCATTCTTAGGGATAAAGTAACTGACTGGAGCTGGTGGCTCTTTAAGGACACCTTTCATAGAATGCTTGAATTCTTGAATCCCCTGTGTGAGAAATCAAACAAGGAAGACAAGAAACTGGGATGGCTGGGCAAGGACCTGCTGATCAAACAGGTGCAAGTAGGAAATGCACAGGCAGTGGAAGCAGGGACACATGGCCTGGAAATAGTATAGGGATGCTGTTTGGATGTGCAGGGGTGGGATCAGGAAAGCCTAGGCACAGATGGAACTGAACTTGGTGAGGGATGCAAAGAATAACCAGAAGGAATTCTGCAGGTACATTGTCCAGAAAAGAAAGGCCAAGGAGAGTGTACCTCTTCTGAGAAATGAGAAGGGAGATCTGGTAACAACAGAAAGCTGAAGTACTCAGAAATTTATTTGCCTCAGCCCTCACTGCCAGGCAGGCTTCCCGTGTCTCGTTTCCCTGAAACTCTAGGCAAGGGTTGGGGAGCAAAGTCCCTCCCAGTGTAAGAGAAGAGCAGATTCGAGACCACCTGATGAAAGTGGACAGGTACAAGTCTATGGGGCTCAGTGCCATGCATCCCAGGGTCCTGAGGGAACTGGCTGATGGAGCTGTCAAGCTTCTCTTCATCTTATTTGAAAAGTCCTGGCAGTCAGTTGAAGTCCCTGGTGACAAGAAGAAAGGAAAATTCACTTCAATTTTTTAAAAAGGGTGGAAAGGGGGACACGTGGACCTACAGATTGGTGTGCTTCACCTCTGTACTTGGGAAAATCATGGAACAGATTTAAAGCTATGTCAATGCATATGGGTGACAGGGAGGTGATTCTGAGACTGTCATTCATCAAGGCGAATTGTGTCTGACCATTCTGTTGGCCTTCTAATATGGAGTGACTCAATCAGTTGACAAGGGAAGACCAACCAATGTCATCTTACTGGACTTCTGTATGGCCTTTGGCATAGTCCCACATAACACCCTGATGTCTAAATTGGAGAGATATGGTTTTAATGGATGAACTGTTCAGTGGATAAGGAATTGACTGGATGGCAGTATCCAGAGAAGTGTAGTCAGTGGCTTGATGTCCAGGTGGAGATCTGTGATGAGTGGTGTCCCTGACAAGTCTGTACTGGGAATGGTACTGTTTAATATCTTTATTATATGTTTCATTATAATATCTTTTTTAATATATGTATTATGTATACCATAAACAAAGGGACTGAGCACAAATACAAGCTGGACAGAGAATGGATGGAGAGCAGCCCTGAAGAGAAGGACTTGGGGGTATTGGGGGATGAAAAGCTTGACATGAGCCAGCAGGGTGCACTTGTAGCCCAGAAAACCAACAATGGGGATAGAGTAGATGACTTTTATAGGTCCCTTCTAACCCAAGCCATTATATAATTCTAAGAAGCTCATAGTAACTTTCTTCTGCCCCACTTCCTCCACTTCCACACCCATAAAAACGTAAACCATAGAGTATTTTTAACAGAAATATATAAGGGAAAGCCTACTGCTGCATGTGTAGAAAATGAGAGGTAGCACAGAGAGAAACTTGACAATGAAATTTCCCAGCAGTGGTAAAGAAAAGTGACTCAAAGCAAAATTCATTCTGACTTCAGTGGAAGGAGAATCATGCTATCTTCATTGTTTGGCATAATCTCTCTGTATTGAGCTACAAGTAATGGAATGATAAACAAACCAAAATTCATGATGATGGTTGGAAAATGTTTCCCCATGTGGTCTAGAGAGTTGATACAACTCTTACAAAAGTCAACACAAGTTCTTTAACTTTCATGGGTGAGGGATCAGAAGCTTTTAAACTATCAGATAATGTCATTTGACATCCTAGAATCTCAGGTATTTTAAAGGCAATTGGACAAAGAAAGCGTATGTGTTAGTATGAAGAATCTTATTTACAGTTCTGAAAACAGGAGGAAGCCCAGATAAGCTGGACCAATGGAGCAAGCAAAATCACTTCTGAAGCCACACTACTGTAATTTTGATAGTTTGCATATGTTTTGACATTGTAATCCTGAATTCAGCTTAACTTTTAGACTATTCAGAAAATGAGAACTATTGTTATGAAATAATCCCTATTTTATACCTTTCTGCAAAAATAGGGAAGGACATTATATTATTATTTATAAGTAGATTTTACAGTTTATTTTTATAAATAATAATAATAATAAAAGATAATAACTGTAAAACTGGCCTCAGCAAACACGTATTTGACAGATTTCTTCCGGCAATTGCCTATGCAGACTTGAAGTGTGACAGAATCACAGAATGGTTCAGATTGGAAGTGACTCATGGAATTCACCTGTTCCAACCCTCCTGCTCAAACATATATTACATTTATATTATAAAGAACCATTGCAACAAATTGTATGTTCAACTTTTCATCATACAAATCATTTTAAGGGCTATATAAAGCAGGGATAAAGACAATCTTTGAGCTCAGACTTGAAATATGAATTCTTGATTCAGGAAGACATTTAAACACATTCAAACTCTTTCCTAAACAGCAGTAGAAATACTCACAGAGTACTTCTGTGCTTAAATGCTGGCTGCACTAGTAAAGGAAGTGTATTTTGTTCACATCCTCAAAAGGAAGGAAAAGGAGGGACCTCTAGACATGTAGATCTTCCTATCATTTTTCTATGATCCAAAGAAACTCCATCTATCCAAATGGGTCTTTTCACTTCCCTTCCTTCTTCAGCTCCCCATCAATACTTGTCATCGTTGTTGGCCTCCTCTGCTTTTCCTATTTTACTTTGCTCCACCACCTCCCACATAAACTAGTGATGCTAGTGTGTCAACAGAAGGAGCTGTGTAAAATGGGTGTTGGATGCAGTGTGCTTTGCATTGGGAAAGCCCTGTACTGTAGGATATAAAGGGCTGACCATAAAGTATCACTGAGCATAGAGTGAAAGGCCAGCAGGATCTGCTGGATGGTGACAAGGAGCCATTTAGCTATCCAAATTCCCTGTGACATGATCTTGGTTGTGATGTGGACGTATTGCAAATATGAAATCATTGCGTTGTACTAAGGAATTATGGAAGCAGCAGGTAACATGAATATAGATAGATGTTCTGGATGTAGACCTATGCTGTTTGGAGGGGGTCCAGGGCTATTGTAAGCTTGAAATGTGTGCCGGAGGCTTGGCATTTTGTTGTGTGACATGTTTTTGTTGACCATTAGAAAGTCTTTTGTCACACAACATGACGGTTCTGTGGGATCAGTATTAGTGGAAGTGAGGTAGGATTTTTTTGTTGTGAGGGTGATGGAGGAAGCATGTATAATAAGAAGAATCACAAGGAGCTCTGCAGTGTATGAGATAGTGGCGTAGCTAACAATATATATCTTAATATACAGAACGTGAAGAGGGTTTTGCAAGTCCTATTTGTCTCTGCAATAAAAACGTACTTATGAAGATGTAACAGGGATAAAGCATATCTGTATAAAGTGAAACACACCAAGAACAGATATGTCACATATGAAGAGAAACATGAGAATTTGCTCTGAATTCTGAGCAAAAAAAAATATGTACAATGTTAAAGCATCAACGTTTTATAATTTTTACTGCATAAATGCATCTAAATGCATCCAAAGTCTGAAAAAGTTTATCTCCTGCTTACTCCCTTGCCTTCATTCTCCAGAGGTACATTTTGATGCTACTGAAGTAATGGTCCAAGCAAGGAAACAGAATGGTTAAAATAACTTGAGTTAAAATTCTGCCTTTTAATGTTTCTTTCAAGCCAGTTAGATAAGATTATCTTGCGAGATTTCTCACCACACTTTGCAGGTAGATTTATTGCTTGAACTATGCTTACCAGATCACAGTTATCTTTAATTTTCTCTCCATCCTTTCCTGATCCAGCAACCTAAATGCTTTCACAATCATTCCACATGACAGAAACTGCAGTGGTCTCGCACTGAATTTAAGTAGCAGCTGAGAGTGTGTCATATCTAAGTCATCTGTAGTAGGCTAACCTTGAATGGCCACTAGGTACCCACCAAGATGATCTCTCACTCCACTTCCACAACAGGGTGGGAAGAAAAAAAGATGAAAAAAAAAATAATGGGTTGAGATAAGGACAGGGAAAGCACTCACTAATTACTGTCACAGGCAAAACAGACAACAGACAACTTGGGGAAGATAAATTTCAGTTTCTGTCATTTCAGAAAGTCATTCTCATCCCTCTTTCCTGGTCCATCAGTCCTGCCTCTTCTATTTGCTAAACACAGATCAAGGATCAGAGGCCTCTTCATGGTTCATGATATTTCTCAAGGCATTCTACACAGCACACAAAAATCTGACAATAGACAATTTATATGGCTTTTGGTTAAAATATAAATAAGTCTTGTATCTAACAATTAGTTTTGTTTCATTCGTGTGTAAATTTCACTTTTGCTTTTTCAAAATTTCTTCAGTGTTCTGTTCAGAAACACAAATGTTTCAAAAGTATATTTCTGTAACAACAGAAGTAACCTTTGTGAATGTAAGGTGCTGCAGCATTCTTTTGATTAGTGGATGATGAAAATAAATGTTCTACAAAGCTGTAATATTTGTCTTTCACTGAATTTAATCCTGACAGATCCCTGCAGTCATAATTTTAATAGTCTGCTGAGTTTGTTGAGAAAACTACATAATGCTGTCTTTTCAATCATCTTTCTCAAGTATTATTTCATGTTTCATTTTCCTTTCCTATGAGGTCATTTATTTATGTAAAAGAGACTGAAAGAAGGTGATTTTCTCTATTGAACAAAGCTGGATTGCTTTTAACTCATATGAAATTTCACACCTATATTCCATATATGTACTAACTGCGAAAACTCAAAATAGCCTTGTTCTTCCCACTCCCCTGCAAATGTTAATTTAAGATTCAAACCCTCTCTGGGTCTTGTGGTAACTAAGTGGAGCGTTTTTTAACCTTTTAAGTTCTAATCACAGTATTCAATATTTCTTGTCTTTTATAGAAATAATATATGTTTTATAACATTGGGATACCAGAAATGTTCTCCATGTAGCTTTTCATCCCTTCCTTTTTCCCCTCTTTTTTTTTTTTTTTTTTTTTTTTGATTTCCTATTTCAGTAAGTCATTAAAATATAACACAAGTATAAAATATAATTTACTGTAAGAATTAAGAGAGTGCACAAATTCAGATGGAATTTACAATATTGATCAGCTTTGTATTATTGCTTAAATATTTAAAATTATAAAATTATTATTTTTAAGTAGTAACCCATTGGAAAACAACTTCAAGGTCAACAAGCCCAGCAACCAACTTGACCTAATGAGTCAAATCACTAAACCATGTCCCTTGGTGCCATGTCCCTTGGTGCCATGGCTCTCAAATACCTTCAAAACTTCACTACTTCCATGGAAAGCCCATTCCAATGCTTGACCACTCTCTCCATGGAGAAATTCAATTATATCCTAATATCCTTCCTAATATCCAATCTAAACCTCTCTTGGCACAACTTGAGACTATTTTCTTGTGCTTTATCAATTTTCATCTGAGGAAAGAGTCTGACACCCTCCTCACTGCAATTTCCTTTCAGTTGGATATAGAATGAAGTCTGCCCCCAGCTTCCTCGTCTCCAGAGCTGGAAACCCCAGTTCCCTCAGGCCTGCTCTTAAGTCTTGTTTTCTAGTTCTTTCACCAGCTTTGTTGTTCTTCTCTGAACGTGCTCCACCACCTTGCTGTCCTTCTTGTAGTAAGAGGCCCAAAACTGAATACACCATTTGAAGTGTGGTCTCACCAGGGTTGAGTATAGAGAGACAATCACTTCCCTAGTCCTGCTGGCTCCATTACTTCTGATGCAGGTCAAGATGCCATTGTTTTTGGTCACCTGGGCACGCTGCTGGCCCATATTCAGCCTTCTGTTGACCAACACTTCCAGGTTTTTTTCTGCTGGGCAACTTTCCAGCCATTCCTCCCCAAGCCTGTATGGCTGCATGGGGTTGTTATGACCAATGTGCAGGACTCACCCCTTACCCTTGTTGAATATCATGCAATAGCATTCAGCCCATCAGTCTGGACTATCCATATTCATTTACACTCTTCCCACCCTGAAACAGATCAACGATCCCACCTAACTTGGTATTACCTGAAAACCATCTGAGGGTGCACTTGTTCCCCTCATCCAGATTGAATTTCACCTGAAGAAATATCAATGTAATGTTCAAGCATTGTCATATAAAGCTTTTCCATATCTTCATTTTAGACACCTATATCAATACCCAAATTTCAGAAAACTTGAAAACTTAGAAATCATTTTAGAGGACTAGAAAGACTTCAGCGATAGCATTTTTGTAACTTGAACAGGAGTATAGATGGTGCAGTTTCTCCTGTTCTTGATAAAAGATTTTGACATTGTAAATGTGGTGTTTTTTTTGTTGTTGTAGTTTGTTTGTTTGTTTGTTTCATGTTGCTCTACTCTTTGATAATTCAACTAAATTTGAGATCATTCAGTAGGAAAAGGCTTAATATTCAGGCTAGGTTTCAGTCTACCCTAACAGCTAAATTCAACTCTTGCAGACAGAATTTTGGAAGTGTTTCCCCCTGTTGACTGTAAGAAATTGTTCTTTCATAAAACAGAAGCAAGCCAAATTTTCAAATGTTATAAATCCATGCGGCATAGATATTTGTAAGATGAATGGGCTAATAGTAACAGATGCTGTCTCAAATGACAAAGGTTTTTACATAGTTTATCTTGTTTTTTGTCATCATGTTGGAGAAGTTCTGCACCCGAAAGATTGTACCCAGAAATGCAGTACAGGAAGCAGTCTCAACTTCTCTCATCATGCCATTGTTAACAAATTTTGAATCTGTCCTCAAGTGTCCATCTAGAAGTAGATTGTTCTATTTTCTATACCCTCAGATTCACTGACTCTTAATTCAGACTATGGACGTGTTTTTTTTTTTTTTTTTTTTTTTTTTTCTTGCATTTGTTGGGAATGGTATGGATTCAGAAAGGGAATGTAAAAAACGAAGCAGTATGAAGAAGTATGAAGAAACAAATGAAGAAGTAGCAGATTGGCAAGGGATGCAAAGAATAACAAGAAGAGATTCTATAGGTACATTGTCCAGAAAAGAAAGGCCAAAGAGAGTGTGCCCCCTCTGTTAAACGAGAAGGGACAACTGGTAATAACAGACATGGAGAGGGCTGAGGTACTCAGCAACTTCTTTGCCTCAGCCTTCACTGCCAGTCAGGCTTCCCATGTCTCTCCGGTCCCTGACCCTCTAGGCGAGGGCTGAGGAGAGCAAAGTCCATTCCACTGTAATATGAATAGTAGACTATTTGGTAGATAAGGAACTGGCTGCATGGTTGCATCCAGAGGGTTTTGGTCAATGGCTCCATGTCCAGGTGGATGTCAGTGATGAGTGATGTCCATCAGGGATCTGTCTGTTTGGACCAGTGGTGTTTAATATCTTTATCAATGACATAGACACCAGTAGGATCAAGTGCACCCTCAGCAAGTCTGCAGATGACACCAAGCTGAATAGTGCAGTTGATACAACAGAAAGAAGGGAAGCCATCCAGAGGGACGTGGACAGACTTGAGAAGTATGCCCATGTGAACCATTTGAGGTTCAAAGTCCAAGTGCAAGGTGCTGCACCTGGGTTAGGGTAACCCCAGACAGGAGTGCAGACTGGGACAAGAACACACTGAGAGCAGCCCTGCAGAGAAGGACTTGGGGGTTTTGGTGGACAAAAAGCTTGACATGAGCCAGCAGTGTGCACTTGGAGCCCAGAAGGCCAACTGCATCCTGGGCTGCATCAACAGAGGCACAGCCAGAAGGTTGATGCAGGTGATTGTGCCCTCTGCTCTGCCCTTTTGAGGCCCCATCTGGAGTGCTGCATCCAGGTCTGGAACCACCAGTACAAGAAGGATGTGGACTTGTTAGAGTAGGTCTATTGGAGGACCACCAGAATGATCAGAAATGGAGCATCTCTCCTTTTAAGAGATGCTGAGAGAGCCTGGGGCTGTTCAGCCCAGAGAAGTGAAGGCTCCAGGGAAACCTCATTGTCGCCTTTCAGTATTTAAATGGAGTTTATAAAAAATACAGGGCAGATAATGATAGGACAAGGGGGAACAGTTGTGAACTAAAAGAGTGGAGATTTAGATAGATGTTAGGATATAATTCTTTACTCAGGGGGTGGTGAGGCACTGAAAGAACCTGCCAGAGAAACTGTGGATGCCCCATCCCTGGAGGTGTTCAAGACCAGGCTGGAGGAGGCCCTGGGCAACCTGACTGTTCCTCCATACTGCTTCTTCTTTATTCCTAAACCACCCAGGTAGCTCAGCTCTCCATTTCATCAACATCCTGCTTAAGCATGGGTATTTCTGAAACTAGTAACAACTGTTTTTAATTTTGACCAACATGCAAAACAAGGAGCTCCATAGCAATGCCACAGTAACTCTCCATGTCAGGAGTTCTTATAATCCTTGGTCCGTAGGGTACAAGTACATACAGCTGCATGGCCTTGTGGTTTCCACTTCCTGTGTATTCTTAAAATGACACTATTATTAGCAAGCCTTCTATAAATGAGAGGCCTGTGTACTTGCCAGTGGTGTCTGGCTTGTTCTGAAATGACAGGGAACATTAACAAGCAACCTATAATAATGTAATAATGCAAAGTGATAGGATACATTATTTCTAAAGTTTGGTCAGTCCAAGGTTGTGTATGTAATTCATTACACTTCTGGTTTGTGCAATACTTTCCATTGTATTTTTGTGTTCATGCATCATACAAAGCTTCCTAACTGAGCATTTTATTCCTTTTTATTCCTTTTTTTTTTTTTTTTTTTTTTTTTTTTTTAGTGCAAAAGGGAATACGTAACCTCAGACTGCTTGGTACTCTGTTTAATCCCTGGCATTCATCATTTGCACTGCAACTTGTTAAATGAGTTCTACATAACTTTCTTTTTCCTGATCCTCTGTGGAATTCAGTCAAAACAACTTTCTCGGGTGCCTTTCGTTTTTGGTGTACGTACCTTTTTACATTCACTGGTGTTTGGAAACAGGTGATCTTTAAGGTTTCTTCCAACTCAAGCCAATCTATGATTCTTTGATAAAATAACTGTGAGATCCTTAGCCAGTTAATGAATATATACCAGAACACCAGCATGTCAGTTATCTAGTATGCCTGCAGGTTATGAATGAGCATGGAACTTTCTACATGCCAAGTTGGAAAAAGACACTGTAAAAGAAAAACAAATAGGAAAAGCTTACAAGTGCAGGTGCCATTTAGACAAACTGTCCCAGCTGGTATAGAAATTGCTGTAGAAATGCCGGAAGCATAAATTCTTCTGAGAGATTTTTGGTGATTCCAAATTTTGTTGAGATTAAATATATCAAAAAAAAAAAAAAAAAAAAAAAAAGGAAGGACGGGTTGAGACAGAAATCTGACTACCTAATAATGATGATAGAAGCACCATCAGAATGGATCAGCATAGTGTTGGGCAAAACCTGGAAGAGACAGAAATCACTTGATTTTAGCTTGTGATTTGAATCAAAGAAGTTGTGTCCTCTGACAAGAGAGAATTACTTATTCCCTAAAACAATTTGTTATCTCTTGTGGGCAAAATCCATTAGTTTTCTACAGTTTGCTGAACAAAATAGCAGACTGAGGGTCAGAAAGAAGCAGTGGTTTCAATCAATTAACAACATCATTTTGAATAGACTCCATGGAATGAGGAAAATAATTTATCCAAAATTCATTGTCCAAAAGTAATTAAAGCACCCAGAGTTATGCATACTATGAAGTACTGATTGTTGTTAGGTTCCCAACTGCAGAACCTGAGGTGAATTATTTTAATTCAATTTTAATTAGTTTTCTCACTAAATTACAGAAGAAACCATTTGCATGTTAGGATCATAGAAAGTAATAAAAAGTTGGGAAAAGCTACTTAGCCACTTAATCTGGGCAGAAGATGAAAAGTTCTGAAAGCCTTCAGGACTTTTACAGTTCTGACTGTGGTGGAGTTGGACATTTTACTTGGAGACTACTCATCATCCTGATCAACTTGTACTTAGAATAATGTTAAATTATTTTTTATCTTATTTTATTTGCTCCTTTTATCAAAATTACCATGTATTGCAAGGACAGTATCAGTACTGAAATAGTCCTTACTCTACCAACCCAACTGTTCAAGAACCCTTCAGGTTAACAATATACCCACCGTCATGTCCGGCAGGACACAAACTGAAAACTATTTCTGCATACATAAATCTGTTGTTATTCATTTCTCAGCCTTCCATTTTTTTTTTTTTTTTTTTTTTTTTTTTTAATGTTATTGTTGGAAATGGGTGGACCTATTTCCTGCATTATGTAACCTAAGCTTTTTATCACAGAATCACAGAATAGTCTAGGTTGGAAGAGACCTCCAAGATCACCGAGTCCAACCTCCGACCTAACGATAACAAATCTTCCACTAAACCATATCCCTAAGCTCTACATCTAAACGTCTTTTAAAGACCTCCAGGGATGGTGACTCAACCACTTCCCTAGACAGCCTATTCCAGTGACTAACAACCCTTTCAGTAAAGAAGTTCTTCCTAATATCTAACCTAAACCTCCCCTGGCGCAACTTTAGCCCATTCCCCCTCGTCCTGTCACCAGGCACGTGGGAGAATAGACCAACCCTGACCTCACTACAGCCTCCCTTCAGGTACCTGTAGAGTGCAATAAGGTCACCCCTGAGCCTCCTCTTCTCCAGGCTAAACAGTCCCAGTTCCCTCAGCCGCTCCTCGTAAGACTTGTTCTCATGACCCCTCACCAGCTTCGTAGCCCTTCTCTGGACTCGCTTGAGCACCTCCATGTCCTTCTTGTAGCGAGAGGCCCAAAACTGAACACAGTACTCGAGGTGCGGCCTCACCAGAGCCGAGTACAGGGCGACAATCAGTTCCCTGGCCCTGCTGGCCACGCTGTTTCTAATGCAAACCAGGATGCTGTTGGCCTTCTTGGCTGCCTGAGCACACAGCTGGCTCATATTCAGCCGACTGTCAACCAATACTCCCAGGTCCTTCTCTGCCAGGCAGCTTTCTAACCACTCATATCCCAGCCTGTAGCTCTACTTGGGGTTGTTGTGCCCCAGGTGCAGGACCCGGCACTTGGCCTTATTGAACATCATGCAGTTGACCTCGGCCCATCGGTCCAGCCTATCCAGATCCTCCTGCAGAGTCTTCCTACCCTCGAGCAGCTCGACACACGCACCTAACTTGGTGTTGTCTGCAAACTTACTGAGGGCGCACTCGATCCCCTCGTCCAGATCATCGATGAAGATGTTAAAGAGGACTGGTCCCAGTACTGAGCCCTGGGGGACTCCACTAGTGACTGGCCTCCAACTGGATTTGACTCCATTCACAACAATTCTCTGGGCCCGGCCATCCAGCCAGCTCTTAGCCCAACGAAGTGTGTGCCAGTCCAAGCCATGAGCAGCCAGTTTCCTGAGGAGAATGCTGTGGGGAACGGTGTCAAAAGTCATACTGAAGTCAAGGTAGACCACGTCCACAGCCTTTCCCTCATCCACTAAGCGCGTCATCTTGTCATAGAAGGAGATCAGGTTTGTCAGGTAGGACCTGCCCTTCATAAACTCATGCTGACTAGGCCTGATCACCTGCTTGCCCTGCAACTGCCGCATGCCGATCTTTCAGATCATTAAAAAAAAAAAAAAAAAAAAAAAAAAAAAAAAAAAAAAAGGAAACTGCTAGACAAATCAGGGGTAAATAATGATGATGCAAAACATATATATATATATATATTTCTTCCCAAGAAAATAGAAAGATTAAGGTTAGTATTTGCATTTAGCTCATCCAATATCATTTTTTTTTTTTTTTTTTTTTTTCTCAATTTAGTTTACATCTTAGCAAATTAGCACTTGCTTGTCCTAGATAAATCTCTCTCCTCACTCTGCTGTCTGCTTTAGAGTCTTAGGTCATATCACAGAGTGAGTTGGCACTAACAGGATGTAGGAACCAGTACTTGGATTATTCTGTATCTGCATTGTTAACGGGTTATATGACTGCCTTCTTTTCTCATTTAGTTGTTTTCTTTCCTGACAGCTTTAGAGTTCTTTCTCAGTTTACAACATGTCTCCTAGTTTCACTTTTCTTTGAATCCTAATATTTTAATATTTAAATTATGCCTGTTGTTTTGTTGTTTGAAAAATTTGCATTTTCATATATTTCAGTGTTTTTGTAATAATGCCAGAGCCCTAAAGAAAATACTGATCTTATTGACACCTCTCTGCTTCTTAGTGTCTGAGGTGACAGCAGATTATTGATCTTCATGCTGAACAGTTAGATTATATCCATTTTGTAGGAGTAAAGAGATCAGTTATTCTCAACAACAATGACAACAACTGCAATAAAAACAGTTAAGTTACAGCATCTTGAGGGAACTGCATGCCCTGTTTCCCAGGTAGCTTGCTTTTATTCCTAAAATTGATTATTGATTATAATAATTTCAGGGAAGTAGTACATTTTGTTGCAATTGCTACATTTACTTAAAAAAAAAAAAAAAGGCAGAAAAGATGGTTGTGTAATTAAACAAATACAAGCAACGTTATCCTTTCCTATAAATATTGTTTACTCAGGAAATAACCTATATCCTCATATTTGCCATATTTCTTGTCAAGTATAACATGTGCTTGTTTACGTTATATAAAAATTGGTGTAGCACAAAACAGTGGAAAAAAGGTTTCTGATGATTATATCATTTGTAGACAAACAGTATTCTGCTACACCAGGATGAGCAAAATATGAAACAGGGTAGTCTAAAGGAGAATTTTGTTCCAGGTGATCACATATCAATGCTGCATAGACATTCAGTTGAGGAGAATACCAATGATTCATTCACCAAAGCTTGTGTGTCCCGTGACACTTTAGGGGTTGTAGACTACTTAAGGCTTCCACATATATATGGCAGGTATGGAAATAGTCTAATAAAATTAAATCCTTCTCCAGTAGCTAGAAGAGACCAAGAAGAATTATTAAAACACTAAAAATAACGTATATTTAAGCACCAGAATTGCTCTGAAGATGTAGACCATGCTGAACAATCTGTCATAAAGGTTACAATTTGGAGAAAACTATTAATTTTGCAGTTTCCTTGTAGTATTTAGGCTTTCTTTGGATCCAGCACATAAAGCAGGAATTTGTCACTCTCTACTCTGATTTTTTTGCATGCTTATATCCTGCCTCTATTATATTTCTAGCATATTTATTAATCTAATTCTGTTCCTGCACTCCATGTATATTTTAGTACATTATAGAATAATTCTCCATTCAGCCTTATAAGTCTGAAAATATATGCTTCCATTTTTCACAGTTTCCTACTCTGCATCAAAACCTATTAGATATGGGAAGCCAATATATGTGCCAACATCCACTTCGGTCTGGTACTTTTATTTAGTCACATACCGAGGATGTCAGAATGGCCTGTGTGAGACAGAACACATCTTGTCTCACACTCTGCTGCTCAAATACTGACAGCAACTGGGTGGAGATGGACTTCTCATTTAAAAAAGGCACAAGCACCTTCTGTTTCATCCAGAAGCTTCTAACAAAACAAACAAACAAACAAACAAACAAAAAACAACCCCTTGTCTCCAGAAATTTACTTTCTAAAAGTACAATAAAAATACTTTGAATGGTTATTTTCCAATATTAAAGCACCTCAAGGGCTTAGATAAAAATAATAATAATAATAATCATAAAAAAGCCCCAGAAATAGTCATCATTTGCACAAACAAACAAACAAACAAAAATAACAACCCTCCAACATCCAACATTGCGTTGGATCTCTCCCACTCCAGTCCCTGCCCCCCAATACCTTACCCTCAGATTCAGAGGAATGGATCTGTTCATCTATAGTCTAGAGAAATCCAAATTTTCAATGAAAGCATTTAGATGAATTCAACAGAAATACAATTATTTCTCCCATGAACTGATAGCTGCAATAATTTTCCCTACAGACTTGAGCACAGTATTGGTTCTCATGTAATCACGGGTCATAAGCACAGGTGTTTGAAATAAACCTGAAGCTAAAGCTGTTTAGAGCTCTGTAACTCTTCTCATGGAACAGAACTAACCACAACTGACTTGTTTTGTTCAACCTATAGCATAACAGAGTCAAACAATGTTAATTGCAGCTGGATCTGACTTGGAATGGAAGTCAAAAACTTGACTGGTTCAACTTCAGGAGGACACAACTTTAAAAACAAACAAAAAAACAACCAAACAAAAAAACATACAAATCCCATTCTTTTTAGCATCCAATACTGATAAGACTGCACTGAAAGCATAACCTTAATTGCAAATGTGCTTGACTGTACATCAAGCCTTTTAAAACTCATTACACAGCAGTTACTTTTTCTTGAAAAACAAAATAAAAATAGATCTCTGCCAAACAGATATATTTCAGCTATTACTCTACATATATTTGTGTTTCATACAGCTTTAGGCAAGAAAGAAATGACTATCATGCCACAGCTTTCCTTCATAAGTGCACACATGTCAAAGATCTCACCTACTGACTTTTGTATCAAGTTCATAACTTCTGGATGAAGCAGAATTTCTCTTTCTGGATGGCAGCAAGTCACTTCAGCAAGCTTCATTTTCAGGGTAGCATGAAAATTTGGGAACCCAGATACAGAACGGAATTGATTTATATCCCTATCTACCATGGTTTTACACCTGAAACATCTGTCCTGCCTACTGACAAGTTATCAAAATGTTTACTTTATATACTTAAAGTAGAAAGGACTCTTGTCTTGGTTTATCAAGTTACAAGATTACATTCTCTGAATTATTCTCTTTTTATACCTTACTATTGATCATAGCATGTCACATTTGCTCAGACTAAGGCACTTGCTGTAGACATTTAAAAATATATCTTTCAAATATTACTGAGGGTGGAACAAGTTCATCCCATTCGGAATTTTAATTTGGAATTCTGCCATTTTGCAGTTAAATAATAAAACAAAGAGTAAAAGCAAGGCATAGCTAAGCATAAATTCACATACACTTCCTTGCTGACTCAAATTATTAATGAAAACAGTAGAAGGTTAAAGTTTATAGTGAAGTCACAAAAGAGCGGAATTATAACGGTATTTACTATTTTATGGCTATTCCATATCCTCTACAAGAGAAAGTAAAGATGTTTTGTAGGGTACCCTGTGCAGGCTAAAGCTTGTTCTAAGCCAAATTACACTATTACAAATAAATGATGTTTAATGCACATAATACAAATCGAGTTATTTTTAGAGGCAGTCAGGGCTGTTTGCCCAGGACATCTGGCTAAATGGTGAGACAGGTGAGCCATAGACTAAGTAGTGCAAATCATTGGGATTCTTGCCTTTTTCCCTGCCAGGAGCACATAAAAATAATGCTGGGTTTGACTGCAATATCTTTTTCCACGGGAAATACTACTTTGCTTCAAGCCCCATTAACTTCACTATGGTGATTTCAATATAAAAATAAGTAAATAAAGATACTACCATCTAATGCTGTATACTGGATGACTGAATTTTGTGGCTCCAAACCAGAAAAAAATGTACATTCAAACAATATCTTGACCTCATTCATAAGCGTAAATATAAGTATCCTCAATGAGCATTTTTACAGATAAATTTTTGATTTTTACAAAGAAAAGCCCCACAACAAACACCCCCCAAGAAAACAAAACAAAACAAAAACCAAAAACACTATTCTAGAGAAAACACAGCTAAAAGAACTGCATAAATTACATGTGTGTCACCAGTGCTGACACTACAACTACAAATAGTTCATTATATTTCTATATAAAGACTTATTTATTTATTTATTTATTTTATGAATTGTAGAAAGCTTCCATTTTCCTTTATTTTCCACAAATGCAAAACCAAAAAATTCCACAAAGGAAACCAAGAACCTGCCAAAAATCTATTCCAAAATTTAATGTTACTATAGGCAACATATTTTTTTCTGTATGACCTACCTTGAAAGCCAAAGTAATCTTATGTACTAGTATTAAATTTTGAATATTCTCTCTATATACAATATGTGAAATACTGTCTTTATGCTGCTGAGTCTTATATCAATTATAGAATGTTTGCTGCAATGATGTTGTTGTTGTTGTTGTTTCTTCAGCAGCCTTCTGCCCACAAGTTCACACTGAAAAACAAAACAAAACAAAAACAAACAAAAACAAACAAACAAAACAACAACAACAACAACAAAAAACATGGTACAGACTATTATCCTAAGAGTGTTTTCTCCAGAATTTCAGTACTCCGAGGTAATTATCAGATAGCATTCAAACCTGGAGCAGTGGTGTTTTAATATTCAGCAAGTACTGAAAAACATTACTTAAAAAACACATTTTGTTAAAATTTTCACTTCTGTATTTTTTTGATCTATAAATAATTCATTTCCAGATAATAATCATGGTAACTGCACCTATACTTCTATCATCCATTGTGTTCTGGATTACTCTTCATGATTTGTAAGAAATATCTGTAATTTTCTTTCTCAAAAATCTTAGTTAATGAGTTGGCTTTTCTGAAAGCATGTAAAACATTGCCTTACACTTTTAATTTTCTAATTAAAATATTACTATATCAACCTGCAGTCCTTAAAAAATAAAAAAGACAGAAACTCTGAATGACGTCAGAAGTTTTACAATGCTATTGGAGATTGTAACCTGTCAAAAATATTTATGAAGTTTTTGGATTAGTTATTGGATCAGATTGTCCTTTAGTTTGACTAGTAATTAACAAAAGGTACCAAAAGTCTCTCTTAGCCTGCCAAAACTCCAATTAATACTTCAATCAGGATAGAAAGGATATTGTGTGTAAAACTGGAGAAAACTATTTTTTCAGTGTCTAGCCATGCTCATGTGTAAAGGAAGTTCCATATATCACCTCAGCTCATTAGTGAAAACATGACCTGTGAACTGTATTATGGCATAGGTGAACTTTACTGCACCAAATTTCATGTTTCAATAGCAACACGTTCTCATGTGTTTCCAATTAGTTATTTAATTTTTCATGAGGGCAGATGTTTCCACTGTTCTTCTCACTTGGTTATTATACAAACCACATAATCCAGTTTCCATTATCTCACTCTAAGATTCTGAAGGAGATTAAAGAGATGATGTACTGAATTAAATGTAAGCAGCATATTCTTTGCTGCTGTTCCATGATCTTCCTTCACTCATTTTTTTTTTGTTTGTTATTATTGGATTACTAGCATGTTTTGGCACATGGATGGCACCAAATCATCCACTGACATCGGACATTGCCCAGGAAAAAGCAGGATATTCCACTGTCTGTATTTTTCCATTATTATATGTATAGTTCAAAATTCAGCAGCGTCTGTCCTTGCAGATGATCTGTCACTTCTGATACGGCTGTCCATTCACATGGTAGGCCTCAGCTATTTGCATTGCTTTGGTAAAAGGATACATGAAGCACTCAGGTCTCAGCAGTTCACTTATGCTTTAACCCAAAACAAAAAAAAAAATATGATGGTAATAATCATACGCTAATACCTACTATGGGTACTTTCTGCTAAGAAAACAGAACCCAAAGTAAATATTGCAAATCACATTGTGATCTGTCAATTTTTATGTACTATAGAAGCTTATAGGTTTTTACTGGCATAGTAAAGGTTATCTTCTGCACTTACTGGGTCATAAAATATGGTTAAATTTCAGTGTCTGAGGTGATAAATAAATAAATAAATAATCTGTTACACACTAAGGACAAATTAAAAACAGGTAAGGTTTTGTCACTGAGAGCTGGATAAGTGCACTGTGTAAGTGATATTTTGATAGGTAAATACAGAAAAAATGCAACTACAAAAACAACAAGAAACAAACACCTTCTAGAGACATTTTTTCCCTAACTTTATTATATGAAATTAAAAGAAAACATGAGCTTTAGAAATAATTAAATATTTGTGTAATATTAGAAAAAAAGCTCTTCAATCACATTTTTTATAGAGTGAAATTATTCAATGTATATTTATTGTTTAAAGAGATCAAATTTTACATTGGTTATAATCTATTCAAAAGCATGTTTTTAAAATAAAGTTAGTCCATTTTGCTGGCTTGCTACTGAAATAATTTACCTGTCTATATTAGGACTAAAGAACACTGTATTATCATCTTCTACAATACATTACAAACAACAGGTTAGGTTTTCTCACAGCAGAGTCAAACATATAAATTGTGGAAGAAACAATAATATAATTAATAATATAGAACTAACAGGTAGTGTTAGCAGATAATTGCACTTTGCTAATAGCAATGAAGTGCTGCATATACAAAATTTATAGGTGTATTGTTGCTGTAGTTATATATCTGTCTAATCTAATGCAGTTTACATAGATTTTTTAAAATTGCATCTGAGGACACTCGTAAAAATATGAACAGCCAGAAATGTAAATTGTAAAGCTACGTATAGAAAATCTTTGTAATCCACACTAAAATGGCAGCAAAGATCCTAAAAACAATACAAACGAGTTACTGCTGTTTTGTTTGTTTGTTTGTTTTTGTTTGTTGCTTTATTTTGTTTTTAATTTTCAAATAGAAGCTCTTCTCTAACTGCAACATGAAGAATTTTTATATTTCTATGTAAACGGTCTCATTGGTATCCTGTCACTGATTTACAAACACTTGTTCTGCTGCTTTTCTCCTACAAACAGAACCTTTATCTTAAAACACTTCTAGAATCATCTAGTTATTACCACTAAGGACAGATGGATTAACAGCAAAAGCAAGACAGGAAGAACCTTTAAAAATAACTCGTTTCTGTCTCTCCTATCTTTTTTGACACTCACCTGTAATTCCAAAGGTTCATTTTGTCACTAAGCTATACAGACACTATTCTGGACTTACACAATGTTATAAAACCCAGCTAAGCAATGTTGAGGACATCATAGCCAAGAAAGATGACTAGATCTTCTTGACACTGAACTCTATTTCTTGCTGCAAAATATAGAGCAGGATGGATACAATGAGATTTAGTACTCTAAAATGAACAGTGTACAAAGTAGCATCAGTATTTTCTGTTACCTTTTACTATGAAAAATATCTTTCTTCTCCATATTCTCTTCATCTTACTACTAGTTTCCAAAAACTCACCCTGAAAGGCAGTGCCTAATTTAAAATTAAAACCCCATAGTAAATCTAGACATAAAATATTGGAAATAACACCTTGAATTTTACAACCCAACATTTTCTTTTCTGATCTAAAGAAATGAGATATGTTGATCTTTTCTGGAGCTTAGAAGAATGCAAAATATCTAATGCAAAAGCATAGTTATTATTTGTAGGTCAAGAATAAATATGTATTATTAGAGTGTGCTTCCTATTTTCCAAACAAAAAAACTCCTGTTTATTTCAACTTTTGTTATTGTGGTCCTTAGAATTGGGTTATATGTGAAAAATTCTCTTCTGTGAGGTAAATTTATTTTAGGATTGTAACTACCTTAGTGCATTTCTCAGAAGACATACAGATCTTGACATTAAAATATTCTGGAGGCTCATTCCTTACCATAATTTAGCACTGGAATTTTAGCAGTGCCAGGACCACCATAAGGAAACATCGGAAAAAGAATTGGAGCAAGGATGTGGTCTACACACAATTATACAGATAAAAATTAAACATATTTATATGACAAAGATCTGTCATAAGTTATCTTCCCTTTCCTTTATAATTTAGTATGTAAAATCATATGTAACACATACCAGAAAAACTCCAGGAAATCATCTTTCTTATCTCAGTACCTTATTGAACTACATTGTGTTGTGCCTTACAGCACATTTCAGTTCAGGGAGAAGAATGCTACACCAGATAAATATATTTAATACTTATTTGTTGATTTATTGATTTATTAAGATAAGCACTACAGGTCAGAGATTTAACACATATCTATGTTAATATTTCCCCTACTTATTTAGCAGGGAGTGTTTCTCTGTTTAGAGGTGTTAAATACTTTACAAAGTGCCCTTATTCACTGAAGTTCTATACATTACTAAAGGGAACACTGCCTGCCTTATGGTTTTATTCAGAAATTTCACAGTGTTTGTTGTTTTTACCATGGATAGACTATGTGTAGAGCCAAATCCAGTCTACTGGTTACTAGCAAATTTGACAACCATCTACAAGAAGGGCCAGAAGGAAGATCTGGGAAACTACAGGCATGTCGGTCTGACCTCGGTGCAGCAGAAGCTCATCGAGCAGACTGAGTGCCATCACACAGCACTTTCAGAACAACCAGGTGATCAGGCCCAGTCAGCTTGATGAACCTGATACCTCTCTATGAGAGTGTGACGCACTCAGTGGATGAGGGAAAGGCCATGGATATCCCCTACTTAGATGTCAGTAGGGAATTGACACAATTTCCCACAGCATTCTCCTGAAGAAGCTGGCTGCTCAAGGCCTGGGTGAGAGTATGGATGGTTGGATTAAAAACTGTCACTGTGGCTGGGCCCAGAAAGTCATGGTGAATGGAGTTAAATCCATGGGGAGGCTGGTCACTAGTGGTGTCCCAGGGCTCAGTACTGGAGCCACTTCTCTTCAATACCTTTATCAGTGATCTGGAAGATGGAATTGAGTGCACCCTCAGTAAGTTTGCAGAAGACATCGAGTTAGGTGCGAGTGTTGATATGCTCTAGGGTAGGAGGTCTGTGCAGAGGGATATGGATAGTCTGGACAGATTTTAAATAAATTGCTTTCTATGTAAGGTTTCATTAATTAGGTTTAATTGTCTTCATTAGCCAAGTCAATCTGAAATATCTAACAATGAAGAAATGATTAAACCTTGAAATATTTGCAATAAAAATGTAATTAATGTGTCCATTAAAATTTAGTAATGCTAAGTAAATATTTAATTATCTCCTGCAACTATGAAGATCTACTTGATTTAAATATTTCATGCTAAATTAAGGAAAGAAGATTAGAATATGTAACAACAGTGCACTAAGTAACATAAGCAGTTTAAATGTCTTCTTAATTAGAAACAAGTGTAAGTGACTGAAAATCAACAAGATATGACAAAAGAATCTGCAGCACTTTGACAATTACTAGAAAAATTCCAAATTGATATGCTATTCAAACATTTTTATTTTTATTTTAAAGATCTAGTGGCTCACAATTTTCACAGTCATAGAAAAAATAAACACAAGACTGGAATAAATAGTGTATTAAGAATTCACAAAACATCTGATATAAGATGACACCTCAGGAAAAGAACCCTTGTCCTGTTTAAGAAAGCTGAAGATTCACATGGGAAAATAGGAAGAGAAAATATATATATATCATACAACAAAATTTAGGAAGGAAAAATGCTAATTATGGAACATCCGTAGGAATCAGTACGGAGGAGTGAATACAATAGTTCACACAGGGCTTCTAGGAGGACTTCAGAAGTTCACGGCAATCATAGTTATTGCTACATCCTCAGGTTTGAGTAGATTGTCGTATCTTCTCCAAGGCATTGCAACTTCTTGATAGATCTGTGTTAACACACCTTTATTGTCTTCATGTTAGTCTTTGGTGAGCTCTTGCACTCATATTCCTAATCCTGGCTTTTCTGCAAGCATTTTACTCAGAACGTTCTCCATAAGCTGTACAGAGTTTTTCCCCATGATGATGGCAAATAGTTTGTGGTCCACTTTCCCCCCAGCTCTGCCGATATTTTCTCCCATCACAATCCCCTCCACGCTTGCTTTACTAAGTACCTCCTGAGTCTGAGTTTTGTATGCCCTGCCAGGAGAAGACAAGACTTTGGTTTTGTCATCAGGGGAAAGGAGATTGTAGAACAAGTGCAACTGTGTTAACAGCCAGAGCTATGGTGGCTATGTGGGGCTGTGGGCAGTGAGAAACTTTGGAAGCCATTGAGTACCAGGGCTCTAGCTGTTAACAATCCCTCTACCTCTGGAAGCACAAGACTGTTTCTACAACTACACTTTTTAAGAAAGTTCTGGGGCTTATCCTGAAATGGAATAAAGCTGACATCTTAGAGGAGAAGAGCTGAGGTTCCCAGGTGCTTTGTAGCAGGGTGCCCTGACAGGTAGTTCTCAGAAGCATGGGAACACAGTGGAGGGAATGTTGTAGAGGGTGTTTCTGGGAGAGATGATACCTTAAAACAAATCAAAAAGAATCAAAAAAAAAAATCAAAAAACAAAACAAAACAAAACAAAACAAAACAAAAAAAGAAACACCTTACCAAGACAGTTTTTGTTAACAATAGTATATTTAGTTGTATGGATATCATCATAATTATTTTTGAGTTGTTCTGTTACTACTAGTAGGAGGTGAAAATTTTATTTTTTAAGTGCTTAATTTGACTTTCATCAGCTTTATTAAATATGCACAGAGTTTTTAGATTTATGGTAAAACTGAGTTACATTAAAATAATATTCTCAATAAATCACAGATTATTAATATTTGCAATACTAAGTTCAAGTTTTATGTGCTAATTTATTGTTTGCAGTTTTAAGATGCAAAAGATTTATCGATAACTCTTTTGTGAGTTATCCTAGTTCGTAAGGTACTAGAGGATGAAAAAAATGTGTAACTGGTAGCTAAAATGTGAAACTATAGATCAAAAACTACCTTAGGTTTTCTAATGGAAGACAAAAGAAGCATAGGGAGCAGAAATAATATGGAAAGGAAGGACTGGAAATATCCCTTTGCAAAGTTGTATTTATCTATTTTCTGGTAGTGAAAGGTTTCATTGCGTAACAAGGTCTGTGCTTTTCTAAAAGTCAGCATATTGTTGCCTTTCGCTGTGGTAAAACATGTTCCAAGGTCTTGTCCACTGCTAACTTCCAGATGAATTTCAAATTGCTAACGTTGCTAACATCATTCTTGATTCTTAACTATAAAAATGTTAAGTACAGATGGAAAAATAAAAATAAAAAAATAAAAAGGGGAAAACTGATAATTAAAAGGGGAAAGGTAGAGAAAGTACAATTTAGATAGGATTAGGTAATGTAACCACATTCTTAATTTATACTTTATTTTCCTTCAACCAAGAGCAAGCCAAAGAATCTGGCAGAGTATCACTGACAGTCTGAGAAGTCTTACAACAAGATCATTCAGAGCTATTTGTATATGGTGAGAGAGTTCATAAGACAGCACAGACAAAAATAAACCTAAAAAAAAAAAAAAAAAAAAAAAAAGATGTAGAACAGGAACCACTGTATACATACAGTGGGCCTTAAATTGATGTTTCATAAAGAGGTAAAATACATTGGGCATCAAATATCTGCAACATAATTTTATTAGTGGGAACATTGAATAGACCATGTTAAGAACTTGGAATAGAAAAACAGAAATAATCTGATATCAAAACCAAAAGACTAAGATTTAAATAATTTGCAGGAAGCTCTTCCATGCTTTTATGGTTATCCTGATCAAATGGTTAAAGAAATGAGGTCATATATGAGTATTTTGAAGATTTCTACTAGCACATTATTCAACAAAAACAAAAGAAGAAACACAAGAAACAGGTTTTGGATTACTCTAAAGCATACTATATTGAAACCGTGAAGATTCTTTTCTTTCATACACAAATTTTCCACACAGTCAAATCTGTAGTAGTTGTATTTAAGAATAAATTAGAATCATAGAATCATAGAATATCCTGAGTTGGAAGGGACCCATAAGGGTCGTCAAGTCCAACTTCTGGCACCGCACAGGTCTACCCAAAAGTTTAGACCATGTGACTAAGTGCACAGTCCAATTGCTACTTACATTCAGACAGTCTTGGTGCAGTGACTGCTTTACTGGGGAGCCTGTTCCAGTGCACAACCACCCTCTTGGTGAAGAACCTCTTTCTGATGTCCAGCCTAAACTTCCCCTGTCTCAGCTTATCATTCCTGCGGGTCCTATCACTGGTGTTTACAGAGAATAGGTCACCTGCCTCTCCACTCCTTCTCACAAGGAAGTTGTAGACCGCGATGAGGTCCCTCCTCAGCCTCCTCTTCTCCAGGCTGAACAGGCCCAGTAACCTCAGATGCTCCTCATATGTCTTCCCCTCTAGGCCCTTCACCGTCTTCGTAGGAGATGGTGAAGGAAATTAGGAATCCTGTTACCTACTTCTGTTAGTGAATGATGTGCCTTTTTGTAATGTTTAGCTTTTTGGTATTTTTTAGTATGAATATGCACTGTCCTCTTTTGCATTTCAGCATTTTCACATCATTTTCTATAAGAGGGCACAGTCTTTTAATGTTTGACATTTAGTTTACAGTATAAATGAGCAGCCCTAGAGTGACAAGGTTGATACAAAATGCTTATGTGATTACTCAGCTCAAGCATTTTAAAAGTGTACATTATGCAGCTGTCAGATATCCATTTTTGAAAATAAATCAGACAAAATTCATGTTTGAAAAGTAACACAAGAGAAGTGAAAATTTTGCTTCTAATCCATTAGTTAGTGACAGACCAGATTTCCTGTGCTTCATTTAATCTTCCATCTGCCATTGTGAGTGAGTCATGCTGGTTAAATTGGGGGAACACTATAATACTTTAAAAATTGCTTGCATTCTTGAGAAAACTGAGCTTCATTCTTTGGTCATGACAGATCTTGTCAGAGATCTAGCCTGGCTCCTCAGAGATACTTAAAGGATAACTACCTCTCTCCCACACAAATTAAAATTATTAGGAACTAATAGAGAATTATGTGCAATTCTGAAAATCCAGACCTAAGCCTCTCTATCTTACTTCTTTCATTTGTAAAATAGGCAAAAGAAGGAAGCTAGACAAATTATCATCTAGCAGTAAAGCTTTGATTGTTCCTGTTAACTGTGAAAAGGCTCTAGCCAAAAACAATTTGTTTTCAGGTTAACAGGAAAGAAGTTGAGTAGACACCTACTAATCTATTGAGGACACCAATGGGCTCATTATGTTCCTTGAAAGACAGGTACTGACCAGAAATACTTAGGATCAGGTTATTTTATATGAGGATTTTAGATCAGACCCTTGCTCTGAAAAAGGCATTTAGATTTTTTTTTTTTATTTTATTTTCCCCAGTTTCCCGGTAAGAATTCAGGTCAGTGGCAACATGGGTACCATCGTTAAGAATATCCTGCTGACATGATTCCACAGAGCATCAAAGGGCAACAGAACTGGTGTTACAATAGTGGAAAATGGCTAGGTATTTGAAGTAGTGCTGTTTTTAAAAGAGTAGCATTTTGCCCTTTCTCCCTCCTCACAATAAATATATATATATATATTTTTAATGAGTGAAAAAAACTCTCATAGATGAATTATTTATGATTTTTCTATCTTAATTTTACAACTAATTTTCATAGTATTTAAATGTGTAAAAAGCATCTCTCGATATTGTCATATTTGATTACAAAGAACAATTTCATGAATTGCAATACTTATCATTGAGGTATATTCAAATTTTTTTTTTCTATCTCTTTTTGTTGTTGTTGTGTTTTTTTTTTTTATTATTATTATTATTAATGAATCAATCTGAGAGATGAGAGATACATTTTAGATTTTCTCTCAATTTCTCCATTTTTTAGAAATGTCATCCACAAAAGAAAGATTGATTATTTTTTATTAAAGTTAGGAAAACTTTAATGTATCACATGTGAAGACTCGGCTATGTTTTAGAAAAATGAGTACACTGAAGAATCTACCTCAACAGAATAGAAATTTGTTCTGTATTTCTGAAAAATAAATGCTGCCTCATTAAATTTTTGTCCTATCATTCAAGGTTCTCAGAGCTGTAGTGAAAACTCAAGACGCTTATGCACACCCCTGAACAGAATGGCAGTTGAGAGTTGAGCCATGTATTTGTCAAGGGAGTTCACAATGCTATTTGTTGTATAGAAACAAATGTCTTCACATGGTCCAGTTACTACCGAATATTTTAAGGTGGTCCCTGTCTCCCATGATGAATCTGTCTCCTGATTACATTTTAATCAGTCGTGTAAGGGAAAGGCTGAACTGAAAGGTTAAACATTTAGTTAAGTTCCCATTTATTATTTTACAATCCTAACCAGGATCGGGAAAAGCTCTCACAGAAAACTGTCACTTTACATCACGTTCTGTAAAAAATATATCTATAAAACCCAAGTCTTTTCTTCTCCATGTTTATTGCTGTTTCACACTTTCACACATCATTTCACAGTACTTCACACCTCATTTAGTCTCTCATGTCTTCCTGTCTTAGCTCCGGAAAATATTTCCAATGAATGTTTAGAAAGTTATAAAAGTATTTTTAGATGCTGAAAAAAAAATTAAAAAAATACAACAAACAAAAACCAAACAACAACAAAAAACTACATTTTGAAGTTCTCTTTGAAGACAAATGACTGAACAACATCTCACCAACATTCCATGCACACTTTAAGAAATATTAAAAATAAATTTCCTTAATTAAAAAGAAACTTTAAATTAAAATTCTGATGCACTAAAATATATATTTTGAAGTTAAAAAATGAAAGTAGTTTGATCAGTTCTGTAGTAGTACTTCAGAAATTACTGTCTAAGAGCAGTACAGTTCGAGACTGTAGGAATCTTTCCTCAGTTCAGATTTTAATGCATTCAGAAAATGTTCATGCAACTACACAAATGCACGTTTAACCACATGCCTGGTAATAATTACTGTAATGGACATAACCACATGCAATTACATTGTATGTAATATAATAATTACAGACTGTGCTTATGACAAACATTTTTGAGGTGCTGATGAACGCATATTTTTGCTCTGCAGTTTTACTTTCATATTTACCACTTACAGTGTAATTTTGTGCCAGAAACATTAGTTTGGAAGATAAATTGAGTTGTAAAGATTCAAGCTCCTCTATCATATCAATGAGCTGAAAATACACATGCTGCTCCTTAGTGAATCACTGAAAGCAAAGCGGAGTCCCATATAGAAATAGGGACATGTAGTTAGGGAAAAGCTACCCCTTCGTATGTTTTTGTGAAATCTTTTTGGGTATATGTGAAAAGTGTTGACTTCTGGAAATCTCTTTTAAAACAAAACAAAACAAAACAAAACAAAACAAACCTACATCCTTCCATCACCTTGCTAGGTTATTTCAGTGTAAAATATGTCCAAAACAACAACAACAACAACAACAACAACAAAAAACATATGAAGAATATCTCTATACAATATCTGAAATACATGGTGCAAGATTTTTAGTTATTTCTAATAGACATATGGCCAAGATAATTGCCTTGAACCCTCACTTTTTTCCAGGTTTAAGTGCATTTTTATGCTTTAATAAATGTGATATGGAAGTATGCTGAATAGCGAGACACTAAAATCAGGTGAATTCAAGTCTTGTACAAAATGTAACTTACAGAAATTCAGAAATATGTTCACTAAGCTTTCCATAGTATACAAAGTGTAAACAGAGAAAAATAATAAATAGAGCTATATATCAGATGTTAATTATGGTTTTCATATATAAGACAGGTGTATGTTAGAAAAACAAGGCAGGGTAGGCTGCAGTGAAGACCTCAGACTGCAAGAAGTCTTTCTCTTGTGGCATAGATAGGCAGCAGACCGACCTACAAAAGGAATACCCAGGTGGAGGCCTTCCTGCATCAGATTGCTGAGCTACAGGAGCTGGTAAGAAGGCTGAATAACATCAGGGAGGCTGAGAAGGAGTTAGCTTGTTCCAAGAAGTTAGCAGTGGACCCACAACCAAATAGCCCACAGGCATACACAGAAGGAAGGAAGGAAGGCCCATAACAGAGAAGAATGGAAGCTTTCAACAGCAAGGAAAGGCAGGAGGAAGAGACTTCCCCTCGATCCTTAGATGTTCTTGCAGAACCACTCCACAGCGCTGTGGACTGAAGAGGAAGGACCTGTCAGATCAGAGGAGATGCTGGCCCTGACTAAGAACAGCCTGATCTGTTTCCTATATAGCAACCAATGAAATGAAGAAAAGGTGATGTGATAGTTGTAGGTGACTCTTTTCTGAGTGGTACATAGGCCCCTGTTTGCCAGCCTGACACATACTGAAGATAAGTGTGTTGCCTGCCAGGGGCTTGTACTATGGACATTGCTGAGACTACCAAGCCTTGTGCAGGTCACAGACTACTATACGCCGCTGTTTTTTCATGTGGGCACCAATGACACCATCAAGAGCAGACCAAAGCATATCATGAAGGACTACAGATCCCTTGGAGCACCTGTAAGAGGCTCTGGACCACAGGTAGTCTTAGTCTCTTTGATTCTACCAGTCAGAGGAAAAGGCATTGAAAGGACCAGTCAAATCTTGCAGATATGTGTCCACAGGACCAGTGGAATTTGGCTGTTAAGACCATAGGACTCTCTCTGAGAAACCTTGTCTACCGGGGACTGATGGAGTCCATCTTCTGGAGGAGAGAAAGAGCATCATTAGTCACAGGCTTGCCAAGCTGGTGAAGAGTGCTTTAAACTTAAAAGTGCTCAAGGGAGGAGAACCTCAATCCACCTGACTCTTATCAGATTGATGCCAGTGCTGGCAATAACGGCCCAGAGACATGTAAAGGATCAGAGGTCAGCAGGAGAGCACCTAAAGAGCAGCACAAAGGGATTCCAGCCACTCAATAAAACTGCTTAATCAGGGGACCAACTAAAATGCCTTTATGCAAACATAGGTAGTATATGGAATAAACAAGAGGAATTAGAGATATGCACACACCTGCAGGGCATCACAGAAACATGGTGGAGTAGCTCCTATGATAGCAGTGTTGCAATGGAAGGATATAGACTCTCTAGGAAGGACAGGCAGGTGAGATGAGGAGGGGATGTTGCTTTCTATGCCAATGACCAGGTGAAGTGAATGAAACTCTTCCTGGCATGGGTGAAGAGACAATGGGAAGTTTATGGGTCAAGATTAAAGGGAGAGGAGAGAGAGATTAGGTAACATGAGAGATGAGGGTCTGCAACAGGCACCTCACCAGGAAGACTGAGCATGTGAGGCCCTCTGTAGACAGACAGGAGGTGCCTCACGTTCACAAGCCATGATCCTCATGTGATAACAACCTTGATATCTGGTGAAAGAACAATGCAGCAAAGCACAAAAAATCCAGAACGTTCCTGAAATGTATTGGTCATAACTTCCTTCTCCAAGTCACAGAGGAGCCAGTGCTATGATGGACCTTGTTCTCATGAGCAAGGAGGGGCTGGTGGGGAATGTGAAGTGCAAGGGCAGCCTTGGCTGCAGTGACCGTGAAATGGTGGAGTTCAAGACCCTTATGCCAGCAAGGATGGAACAGCAAGCTCACAACCCTGGGCTTTGGGAGAGTAGGTTTTCACCTCTTTGAGGATCTGATTATTAGAGTATCATGGGATAAAGCCTTGGAGGGCAGAAGGGCCTAAGAAAGCTGGCTAATATTCAAGGATCACCTCTTTCAAGGTTAAGAGTGATGCATCTCAACAAAGCAGTCAGGCAAAAATGCTGGGAGGCCTGCATAGATGAACAAGTTGCTCCTGGCCTAACTCAAGAAAAAAAAGGAAGACTTCAGAGGGTGGAAGCAAGGATGAGTAACCTGGGAGGAAGACTGTACTGGGTTTACACAGCAAGGTTTTGATAGCAGGGGGGGTGCAGGGGTGACCTCTGTAAGCAGAGCCCAGGAACTGCCCCATGTTAGATAAAAAGCTGGTTTCAGCCAGCTCCAAAAGGGACTCTGCTGTCCAGAGCCGAACCAGTGAGTGATGCTGGTTGGGCCTCTGGAAGAGCAAATTGAAGAAAGAGAAAAAAACTGCTGGGCAACAGGAGCTGGGAGAGAGGAGTGAGAAGCAGACCTGCAGCCCCCAAGGTGAGTGCAGCATGAGGTACTCCAGGCAGGCAGCAGCAGTTCCCCTGCAGCCTGTGCAGGGAGAGGCCCCTGGTGGAGCAGGCTGTCCCCCTGCAGCCCATGGGTCCCACATGGAGCAGATCTCCACGCTGCAGCCCGTGGAGGAGCCCTCGGTGGAGCAAGTGGATGTGGCCTGGAGGAGGCTGCGGCCCATGGAGACCCCCCACAGGAGCAGGCCCCAGACCAGAGCTGCAGCCCATGGAGAGGAGCCCACGCAGGAGAAGGGGATCTGGGGGGAGCTGCTCCCACCCATGAGGGACCTGTGCTGGAGCAGTTTGCTCCTGGGGGATGGACCTCTATATTGGGTCTGGCTGGGATGGAGTTAACTTTCTCTGCAATAGCCCATACAGTGCTGTGCTCTTCACCTGTAGCTAGAACAGCATTGGTATGACACCAGTGTTGTGTCTTCTGCTGAGCAATACTGGCACAGCATCAGGACTCATTCCAACCCTGTCAAGAGCCAGCAGACTGGGGGTGGGTAAGAGGTAGGGAGGGGACATCACCAGGACAGCAGACCAAAACCAGCAAAAGGGATATTCCATACCATATGATGCCACGTTCAGCAATGTAATGCTGAAAATAAGAAGGAGAGGGGAGGGGTGGGTTCTCATTATGAAAACTTCTGTCCTCCTGAATAATAGCTATGTGTATTGAAGCCCTGCTTCAGGGACATGGTCAGGCAT
The DNA here is from genome assembly GCF_011077185.1 of Oxyura jamaicensis. Taxonomy (NCBI): domain Eukaryota; kingdom Metazoa; phylum Chordata; class Aves; order Anseriformes; family Anatidae; genus Oxyura; species Oxyura jamaicensis. The sequence goes on along the minus strand of NC_048926.1, from coordinate 56,351,473 downwards.
TGCTCATGGATGGGAAATAGAGAGTAATTTATTTTCCCTGCCTCTGTGTTTCCACATGGCCTTTTTGTTTGTATGTTTGTTTTCCTGTTTCCATTTCCATTTGGTTAAATTATTTAATTTTCCCTTAATCATAATTTTACTTTAATAGTTATTTTCTCTTTATTTAAATTATCCTTATCTCAATGCATGTTTTTTTTTTTTTTTTTTTTTATTTTAATACTTTTTTCTTTTTTTTTCCCCCCTCTAGTGAGGAGGGGAAGTAAGAGAGAAGTTGTGCTGGCTTTCAGCTGCCTAGAAAGGTAAAACCACCACAACCCCATGGTACAGACCTGTATTGGAGCATTTCTTGAAGAACAGCTGCCTTTGGGAAGCTCCTGCAGGATCAATTTGGGAAGGATGGCATCCTGTGTGTGAAATGTGTTCATTTGATTCATGCCAGTATGGAACAATGCTAGGGACACATGATGAAATATAACCTTCTATTTAAGAAAAACAGAGTGATTATTGTACATAGTTCTTGTATCACGCAAATGAATGGTCCAGCAATTCATGTAAATAGCAGTTTTGAAGGGTGAACATTGAGACTCTAGTCTGGGAGATAAGAGGACCAAGGAGTTTTTTTAGGAAACTGCTGACTTTTGCATGGGACGCTGCCCAGGCCTCTGATATCTGGCAAAGAGATCCACCAAATAAGGAGAAAGGGGGAGTTGAAGGACCACCGAAGGACAAAGCCTGGGAGGAAGACTACAAGCTTTCAGCACAAGAAACCCCCAGAAAGACCACCAGAGACTGATACGCATGCATCCGGAGAGGGTTTGGATTCCAGGAACTAATTATAATAACCCTGCCTTTTCTAGGAATAGTGATGAATATGTATTAGTCTAGGAGCATAAAAATCGGCCACCTGATATAATAGGTGTGCGTCTTGGTGGAGCAGAGACTCCCGGCACACCCAGCGCTGTTTGCTTGCCTCTATTCACTTAATAAATTACAAACTTTAATTAGAATCCTATCTGGGACTCAGTCATTTATCACATGTGGGAGGGACCCCACACTGGGGCATGGGCAGAGAGTGAGCATGAAGGAGCAGTGGAGAAAAACTACTATAGAATGACCTGCACCACTCAGGGGAAGGAGGTGTAAGAGGACAGGCAGGGGAAAGTGGTTTTAGTTTGCTTTTAGTTTCTCATGGCCCTAGTCTCTTAGTGATAGGCAATAAATTATTTTAATCTCCCTATGCTGAGTCTGTTTTGCCTATGATGATAATTGGGGAGTAATGTCCCTGTCTTTATCTCAGTCCTTGAGACCTTTTCATTATGTTTTCTCCCTCTTTCTCTTTGAGGAAGGGGAGTGAGAGTGTGGTTATGTAGAGTTCTGCTGTCCAGATGGTTAAAACCACTACCACAACTACCAAGATGTTTTTCAAGGATAAAATTAGGAAAGCTAACACCCCAACAGAATTAATCTGGCCAAGGACATCAAGGTCAACACGAAGTTATAAAGGAATGATTAGGGAAAGTATGGGCCCTCTCCAGAATGAAGTTGGAGACCTTGTTACTGGGATATGGAGAAGGCTGAGATGGTCAGTGACTTTTATACCTCTGTCTTCATTGGCAATAGCTCTAGACATATATCCCAAGCCCCAGAAGGCAAAAACAGGGCCTGGGAGAATGAAGAACCGCCCAGTGTAGGAGATCAGGTTTGAGACCATTTAAGGAGCTTAAATATGCACAAGTCCCTGGGACGTGATGAGATGCAGGTCCTGAGGGAACCCGTGGATGAAATTGATAAGCCACGCTCCATCATATTTGAGAAGACATGGCAATCTGGTGAATTTCTCAGTGACTTGAAAAGGGGAATCATGACCCCCATTTTTTAGAAAGGGAAAAATAGAAGACCCTGGGAACTAAGCCAGTCAGTCTCACCTTTGTGCCTGGCAAGCTTATGGAGCAGATCCTCCTGGAAACTATGTGAAGGCACATGGAAAATAACGAGGTGATTTGTGACAGCCAATATGGCTTCACTAAGGATGAATCATGACTGACTAATCTGGTGGCCTTCTACAATAGGATTACAACTTTGGTGGATAAGGGAAGAGCAACTTATGTCATCTGTCTGGACTTGTGCAAAACATTGGACAGTGTCTGGCATGATATCCTTGTTTTCAGATTGGACAGACATAGATTTGATGGATGGACTACTTGATAGATAAGGAATGACACCATCCAGAGAACTGCAGTTAATGGCTCAATGTCCAGGTGGAAACCAGTGACAAATGGTGTTCCTCAGGGATCAGAATTTGCAATAGTACTACTTAACATCTTTGTCAGCAACATGAACAGTAAGATTGAGTGCACCTTCAGCAAGTTTGTAGATGATGCCAAACTCTGTGGTGCAGTTGACGTGCTGAAGGTACGAGATGCCATCCAGAGGGACCTGGACAGGCTTGAGATGTGGGTCTGTGCAAACCTCATGAAATTTAACAAGGACAAGTGCAAAGTCCTTGACCTGGGTTGTGACAATCCCAAACATGAATCAGGCTGGGCAATGAACGGATTGAGAGCAGCCCTGCTGAGAAGCACTTGGGGTAATGGTGGATGTGTGCTTGCATCCTAGAAAGCCAACCATATCTTTGGCTGCATCAGAAGAAAAGAGATCAGGTTGAAGGAGGTGATTCTCCCCCTCTATTCCACTCTTAGAGTACTGCATTCAGTTCCAGAGCCCCCAGCACAAGAAAGACATAGACCTCTTGGCGCAAGTCCAAAGGAGGGCTATGAAGACAATCAGAAGGCTGGAGCACCTCTTCTGTGAGAAAGTCTGAGAGAAAAGAAAGCTCTGAGAGAGACCTTTTCACAGCTTTTCAATACTTAAAAGGACTAATAAGAAAGATGTAGAGATGCTCTTAATCAGGGAGTATAGTGATAGGACAAAGGCTAATGGTTTTAAATTAAAAGAGGGTAGGTTTAGATTACATTTTAGGAAGCAGTTCTTCACTATGAGGGCAGTAAGGCATTGTTTGCCCAGAGGAGCTGTGAACGCCTCATCCTTGGAAGTGTTCAAGGCCAGGCTGGATGGGCCTTTGGGCAACTTGATCTAATGGAATTTGTGGAGGGTCCATGGCAGAAGGGCTGGAACTAGATGTTCTTTAAGGTGTATTCCAATCCAAGCCATTCTATGAATCTGTGGGTCAGTGAATGGTGCTTAGATCCTCCAAAACAAACTGCAGAAGAACCGGTAGTTTCCAGTCGATAAGGCCCGAGTGCCTTTGCTTGTGTGGATTTCCTGCTCCTTTTTAAAAGTAATGACCTCAAACCTGCTATTTTCACAGACCTGCTTGGGTTTTAGAATTGTAAACCTGTGAAGGATCTATAAGAATGAACCTAAGCCTGCTATTTGATTGTAGTTTCACAGTTAGGAGGTAACATGGGAACAGGTTTCCAAGTCTGGCATTCTTTAATATGTATATATACGTATATACGCATCCCTAGATCATTTCCTACATTTGTTGTTCTGCTTAGTTTAAAATCTCAAGTCTTTTTAGTTTAAAATATAAAGTCTTGTTTAGAAGCTGTGACTAGCCTTTTTTTATCCCAAATATTCGTAGAAAAATATACGCATGCATTGATAAAACCCTTAGCTGGGATGTCAATGACTTTCAAGCTATTTTTGACAAGTGTTGTGTATGGGGCTTGTTCAGCAGGTTCCTTTTGAGTTTGATTTGAGCTTTTCGGTTCTACAGTATGATATGGTTGTAGTGAATCCAAAGAGTAACTGAAGCTTTGCAGGTAAATATAACACATCCCTATTTTGCAATCTCTTTTCAGTCCAATTCTGAACTACAAGGCCATAAACAAATGCTTGAAAGCTCTGTGTTATGTGGGCTTGATTCAGAAAGCTGTAATAGATATGAATCTCAAAACAGCAACAATAAGATCCCTAAGGACTCAGAAAAAATGCATTAAAGTCAAAAAAAAAAAAAAAAAAAAAAGTATAGAAAAGAACTGCCTGAGGTAATTGACCAAAAGCCATATGTCATACAGTTCAAGAGTTCACAAATTGTTAATAACGCTACAATCCCTTGCACACCAAAGAGTGGAAAGTATTTTCTAATGCCTCTAAAAAAATGTAGATCTATTGCATAAGAGGAAGATAGAAAAAGAAAAAAGGAAAACCACTAGCATTCTATATCCCAGACACTTAGGAATAGTTTCTTAATCAATTTCAAAGATGAAGTTATTTTTTCATTTGTTTCTCATGTAGCAAGAGTTCTTTAGAAAAAAATGAATTGGTGAAGATTATTCAGAATATGTAGGAAAGTTATTCAGAGACTTACTGGAAAAGAAAATTTAATGTAAGGAAGATAAATCTGTATGACAGTGATTTCAGTGCAGAAATTATGATTTGTGCTTATAGTATTTGTTCTATCATGCCATGTAGCTACAAAACTTTCTTTAGAAAGAAAGATCAAGGATTAGTGAATCTTATGCATGGAGTATGATCTTGATCCTGTTACCTTTAGTCTGTCTATAGAATATAGACAGTATATAGAATATAGAGTGTGGTACCAGTAACATCCCAATGGGCTGCTGCTGTTGAGATTTAGTCTTGAAGTGTCGTATGCTATATAATAAACCAGAAGTAGGGGGACATAGAAACTGCCCTATCTAAATTCAGCTGAAAACATTCTGTCAAATCCAAATATATCACAGAGTTATTTTAAAACTTTTGAAAGAAGACACTGCCATTATTTAAGTTTAGGAATTCAGAATATTTTATGCACATAAGGTAACCCTAAGCAATGGCATACACATTTATTTTTTCCCTAAGCAATGACATACACTTTTTTTTTTTTTTTTTTTTTTTTTTTTTTTTCAGTAACAGTAATGTGATTGTGTCAAAGGAAGTATGATTAAGGTTCTGATTCCATACTTCAGCAGGCAGCTGGAGTCTGTCATTTACTGTGATTAAAATGGGATCAAAAATAAGTACTATAATAAGAAATGTGTTATAGAAAAAATATTTTAAAAGTCCTATTTAAAGAAAGACTTTAAAACTGAGATTATTTTTTCTACCTGATTTTTCTCTAACTTAAAAAAATCAGGAAATGATTACTTTAGAATTTAAAACATTGTGTGTATTTATGTATTTATGAGTAAGGAAAGAATATATATCTAATGACATTGCAGTAAAAAGACAAGTAAGTTTACACTTTAAAAGCAATTTTTCAGCACCTTAAAATGCAATGGAAGAAAATCTACAGAAAAAAAAAAAAAAAAATTGTTCTTTAATACTGAGCATAAAACATTGAAACATTTTGAGTGTGTAAGTGCATAAGTTCACACTAGATTTAAAGTAGACTGAAATTTAAAATAGACTTAGAAAAATGTGCAGGAAAAAATTGCTCTTCTAGTTTGAAACAGAAAAAAAAATATTATTTATTAACACTAGTGCAATAATGGCCTTTTAATTTCTACTATACAGAAAATATAAATACTTAATTTATAACATATTGGCAATGAGTCAAATACCCTTAAAGTTTATTTTATTCACATATACATGCGGAGATAAATATTTAGGA
>NC_048926.1:56331937-56345795 GCF_011077185.1 Oxyura jamaicensis | reverse complement strand
AAAGAACCAGAAAGTTTATGCCATTTCAGATCTCCAATCTTAAACTGACCTTTGTTTTTAAATTAGATTAAATTAAATTTTAATAAAACATCTTCAAAGACAAAGCAAAATCCTGCTGTTTCCATTTGCAGATGGTGATCCAATGGAACTATTGAGACTTCTTGTAGAAAGTGTGAAGGGAGAAAAATCTTGTTATGTATGGTCATTAGCAATGAGTGTTATCTGCAGAGTGAGCAACTTTGGACCACAACCTTGATGAGATACTTCTGCTGATTTATCTTTTATATCTTCTCAGCAGTCATTTGGGATGGAACTTAAGTTAGTTTGTCCCTGCTTTATTGTTTCAGCATAGACACAAAAACTCCAGTCTTGGATTCCAGCTGTACTACTTGATTCTTGGGAACACGACATTACTCCAATGACAATATAACTGCAGGCTGGAGGTCTTAGCCTTTCTATCTTGCAGTCTTTTACTAGTTCTGTTGATCTGGAAGTAGAGATGAGTCCTTGAAAAAAGCTCTTTCCACTTAGAAAATACATTAGACTATACTTTTATCTCAGCCCGTCTTGGCATTCTACTTTGCTAATTTTACAAAAACAATGAAGCTGAAAAGAAAGCTTCAAGGGAGGTGCTACAGCTTCCTTCAAGACAGAAGAGCAAAGACCATTCTAATTAAAAAGAACAGGCAGAGATTGAGAAATGCTTATTCTGTCACAAGCAGCCTTAACAGAAAAAAAATAAAAAATAAAAAATAAAAAAAATATTGGAATTCATCTTCCAAGAGATGAATAAAAGAAGACTTGATAAAAGCATGCAAGACAAAGAACATTACTAGCATTAGGATTCTGTTTCATATCCTCCACAAAGTATGAAAAGGGGTGTATTTAATAAACTTAGAAAATAGCTGATAACTGGAGAAAATATTTATAATTTCCTTCCACATAATGGGAATTTACCATATATAACTTATTGTAGCAAATTTACCTGTATCCAAATACCAAGAAGTCCTTGCTATTTTAGCATTCATGCTAAATACTTCCAAGCATTAATGAAAAATGCTTCTGAAACTGTTTGAAAGGATATTAAATACCAGCACTTGTGCATAAAGCATCACCTACATGAAGGGGAAAGGAATATAGGAATATAGGAAAGGAATAATAAACTTTCTCTGTAAGTAGCTAGCACTAGCATTGTTTGAAATCTTATGAACTAGGTTGGTCATTGCTATAATCCACAGAAAACCTTATAATCTTTCCCCTTATTAGAAATTATTAATAATTGCTAAGAAAAACTTGTTTTGTAAAAGAAAAAATAATTTTAGATGTTTTCATTGAAGTCCAGTCTTACCAACAGTGTCGATGATTCACTCTTTTTCACATTAGAAACAAACAAACTCAAATTATCCCTCAGGTACTCTGCTATTTTATTCTGGTATTAGAGTTTATAATTTGTATTAAAATGTTTTGTCTAACTCTATTTTTGTATTCTTCTTCAAATGCATGGAAAATATTGGAAAGAAAGTTACTCCTCTGCTGGAAGCTTTAAAAATATAAATGCAAAAGATGCTGCTATGGTTTCAGAATGGAGGATGAAATAAGGAAAAGAGCAAGTGTGAGAAAATATAAAACAAATACTAATATACATCCAGAAAAAGATAGAAAAAGAAAAACAAAACAAACAAAAAAACACAACATCCTCTACAAATAATAATAATAATAATAATAATAATAACATTATTATTATCGTTGTTGTTATTATTATCAGTATTATTATGGCACTTTGCAAACAAGGGAGATTTGAAAACAAGGGAAATGTTAGTAGCTTCAGCTACTCTTCTCTCACTCTAGTCAGAAATATAGTAGATTCTGACATGAAATTCTTTGTTGAGGCATTGTGAAAACTCCAGGGAGAGGTAATTTTATGGAGTAGAATCTTCCCCATTTCACCTTCTCAAAATAAAATAAAACCTATGCAGAATATATAATAGGGATGACATGCTGTATATGTGGACAAAACACTACTAAAAAGGAATATGAATTCACGGAGGCTGTCAGCCTGTTAAAGCCCAAATCCTGGACAGAATGGGAGACAAATTCTAGGAATGGCATGCTTAAAAGTGATAAATTCCTGAAAGACATATGTGGTTTCTTCTTTCAACCATCTTTTTACCTAATTTCCACATTTTAAAACTACAACTAAATAGAAACATTTAATAAAAAAATCTTTTGGCTGAGCTAATTAACTGAAGCATCTTTGGAAAATAAATGTTAACTTAGACATCTTGAATATGTCATAGGTACATTTTTCAGAAGCATTTATCTAAATCTGGAATTCAGTTCTAACCACAGATGGAAGCTGACTATGGAAAACCAAAATTCAGAAGTTAAACAGGATTACTGTGATTTGTAATATTACAATTCAAAGAACATTGCCAAGCACGTAGAACAAAAATCATTCTTGTTGCTCTCACATTGACACATTCAAAAAATTAGAAAAAAAGCTATCCAAAAATATGATCACAATATACCAATCCATGCAGAAGTGTAGTGATCTAGAAGGTAACTACTAGAAAAGAAAAGGTATAGAGGAACAGGCAGAAGTGCTATGTCTGCAGGTGGCACATTTATGTGCAGCTGGGGAAGGTACCTAGATAACAAGGCTATGGAAGGAATGATAGAAAGAGAAGGTGTGACAGGGATTTATCAGTTAGGTGCAGTCATAGTCAATTCAGTCAGAATAATGATACTGTTGTAACTGGTAAAAACATTTTGAAATCAACAAGCATTCAGAGAAGGAAAAGGTGCAGAAGTGAAAAAAATAGAAGGAAAATTTCATGCAGAGGGAATATAATTAAAAGAACATTCCTCACAGAAAAAATCTTACAGTTCCCATTGGACATGAAAAATATATGAGACTTAGGAAGATTTTCCAGCAAATATTAGGTCATGCAATTAAAAATATATTCTTATTTTGCTCTCACTAAACTCTTTCTAAAATATTTTATATTTCAAAGGCATAAAAATAAAATTGCAAGTATTCTGGACTTTTTAAAAGAAAAGTAAAAACTAACGGTCTTCTGTAAGAAATGCTATTCTCTTATGTGTGAGTTGGATTTAGTATCTGTGCTTTTCCATCAAGGTCCTTATAGTCATATGTATAGATAATCTTACAAATTTGATAATAAGCCTAAGCAGTGCTCCCCCCTAATAATAATAATAATAATAATAATAATAATAATAATAATAATAATAATAAATGAACAACCCTAAAGCCCTTACTCAATTTTGTAATAAAGGTAAATGTGGGGAATGAACACATATATTTACTTAACATAGAAAAAAGTGCACATGTGCAGTCAGATACCTTGGTTTAATTGAGTCATGAAAGGTCACAAAAAACACACCAAAAAAAACGGTTGTTTTTAACAGTGTTTTTGTTTCTTCAGCAGTGTTGAAGTCCACATGACAGCTTTAGCAGTATCCCAGGATTCACGTTCTCTAGTAATAGCCACCTGAGACCACAAGAAGACAGAACTACTAACATGTGTTTTGGGTATGCTTGGTAAACACTATTTGCATAATTGGACCTAAATACCATAACTGGGAATATAATTTCACATAGATTCATTATAGTTTATATTGAATTTACATGAACACTTTTTTTCTCTGACATAAACAGCAGTACTGCCTTCTCTGGGGAGTACTATAGTGTATTTCACCTCCGTCTTCAAAATGGTGGAGAACTTAAACTCATTTCAATATGTCTGAACAATTTGTGAACTATATTTCTTTGATTTTTCTATTTTACAAATTCGAATTGCCAACAAAATGCAACATAGCACTTCATATTATTGCTTTATGGATGTGACTAGTTACACAACCTGCTATCTGCAAAGAACAGTTAATAATTGTATAGATTAAAGAAATCTGTTATATTCATTGACTATTTGTGATCTTCCCAAATAAAGCAATTCAATGAATTTAGCATGTTTTGCAATAATCTATTAATTTTTTGATAATGTAATTTTATTTTGAGGCAAGCAGCTAGATAGCTAGTGAGCACAGGTTAGCTGGAAATTAAAGCATTGAAACATTTTTTTTTTTTTTTTTTTTAATAATGCTAGTAAAACTGTATAGATATATAATACTGCCACTGAGGAAAAAAAAAAAAAATCCAGATCTATTACTTTAATTTAGGAAATCATTCTCTAGCAGCCATTAGGAAGAACATGCACATTTAGAAAAGTAAGAAATGAAGCTTTTTTCTTCAATAATGAACATTATTTTAAATACTTGCTTGTCTTTTCAGTTGCTTTTCTGAATTACACCTGACCACGGGTTTCATACTCAAATTTATCAACTGTTAAACCACTGGATGTGAAAAAACATTTGACTCAATAAGGATTCAAATGTACTAAGGAAATTAGATTAGTTGGGTCTCTTCTTGAAGCTCTTTATTCTTTGGAGAAGAAAACAGTATGAAGGAGAGGAATCTGGCAGAAAAAGAGTAAAATATTCCTGGGGAAAATTACATCACAGATTTTTCTGTGAAGCAGATGTGACTGCAGATATGAAAAAAAAAAAAAAAAAAAAAAAAAAAAAAAACCTACAGTTTATTAAAAAATAATAGTAATAATAAAAAGCATTGAATTACTTCCATGAAGTGAGCAAGATCAGTTGCAACGCTATAGATGGTGAGTTTCATTTTTTTATATTTTTTTTTATATTTTTTTTCATCTTTTTGGCATTTCTGAAAACATACTTCAAGAAAAAAAGGAACTTTAACATGTTCTTAAAAATTTAAACTGATTTAAATCTTCTCTCATGAAATGAGAGCTCATCATAACTAACTATAACTAATAAAAATTAGCAACAACATTTTAAATTATTCATCTTTACTGATTTCTACTATGTGACCGTGTTAGTACATTTGTGAGCTTATCCTCTGCTAGCACACGTGAATACTCTGCAACATTTTAGAAGCACAGATTAATTCATGCTGGAATGGACCTGTCAAGGTAATCTGGTCCTATTTCCTGAATAGGCAATGATAACTTCAAAGTTTTAGCAGGTTGCTCAGGGTCTTGATGAATTTTGATTATCTCCATTCTCTCAGGAGGAACATTCTTACTATGACTTGTTTGTTATTCAGTATTTCCCTTGCTGTAATGTGGAACAGTTCATCCCTTCACTAGGCACTTTTGAACAAAGACTATATTTTTTATTCTCCCCCAATAGTCAGATTAAATCAGTCTTTCTCATACTAAATGTCTTTCTCATACTCTTCTCCAGGCTGTAAGAGCACTGATCTTCAACCACACCACAGAGCCCAGGTCCTCCAGGCCCTGGTTATCTTAGGGGCACTGTGCAGATGTTGCAGTTTACCAGACTCAGTTTCACAGAATCACGGAATGTTAGGGATTGGAGGGGACCTTGAAAGATCATCTAGTCCAATCCCCCTGCCGGAGCAGGAACTCCTAGATTACGTCACACAGGAACATGTCCAGGTGGGGTTTGAATGTCTCCAGAGAAGGAGACTCTACAACCCCCCTGGGTATCCTGTTCCAGTGTTCTGACACCCTCACCATGAAAAAGTTTCATCTCATATTTAAGTGGAACCTCCCATGTTCCAGCTTGCACCCATTGCCCCTTGTTCTATCATTAGATGTTAGTTTCTCTCTCTTCCTTTTGGAAGTCCCAAACAGGACAGAATATTCAAGATGCAGAATCCATATAGGCAGTACAGAGAAAAATCACATATATTGACCTGCCAGCTATGCTCTTGTTGTTGGGAATTTAATACGCAGGTACCTTTTTATACTCAAGGCTGCACTGTCAATCCCACATCCAACTTTTTGTCTGGATGGACGTTTTCTGCATTGATGTAGTACAGAGTTATTCCATTTCAGGCACAACAAGACTTTTTTATTTTATTTTATTTTATTTTATTTTATTTTATTTTATTTTATTTTATATGCTATTACATTCCTTAGAGTGTCTTCTTTCAGCCAGGTCCTTCAGACTATAAAAAGTCCCTTTGTTGAGCACACAGGTCGCTTCTCTCAGACTGGTGTTACCCATAGACACAACAACAGTGCAAAGATGACTTTGTTCACTTCCTTATCTTTATGTCCACAGTAATATGCACTTCCCTTCTGACTCTAACATGGTCATCCATGCTTGCCATTCCTATTTTACCTATACCCATTGCTCTACTCGAGGCATGCAAGTTATTCCAGCAGTTCTTTGTAATCCCAGAGATGCTGCAGGTCTGTTCTTGAACGTTAGTTATCCATTTTGCATCAGTTTATGTATATAGACATCGTCTTTATTCTTTTTGAAATTCAGAAGTGAAAACATGTTGAATTGCAAGGTAGTTAGCCTATTATTCTCCCAAAAATCTTTCCATAATATAAATTCATTAGCTGCTAATCAAAATTAACGTTTAACACAATTATTGGTAAGTAATTAATTGCTAGGATTAAAGGTAATCTAAGAACAAGATAAAATATTTTTCATAAGTCCCTGCTTTTCCTAAAACCATTAAATGTCAAAGAATAGACAGGACATTAAATTCTGGATATTGCCAGAATATGTCTTGTCATAGTTACACATACGGACCATTGGTACATTTTATTTGACTGAAGAAAGAAAGAAACCCAGTTATCTCTACAGTCCAAGTAATATGAAATACTGCTTTCCTAGTTTCTTAACATCAGCAAATGAGCTTTTGTCTCTGGTAGCACATGAAAGCTGTGTTTTCATTTTGCTGTAGCAAGGGCTACATGTTTCTCTTACTTATCACCTGGGCCTCTGTCACACCGTGAACACTTCCGAGCTGGACACAAACTGGCAAGTATTAGCTGATATTAAACTCTAGCAGGTGCCATTAGCAGGCTCCATCACAACTGTCATATAAAATGCCTCAGTTATGTACTGGACTTAGGTGGCAAGGCTTTGGCAGCAGGGGGCTGCAGGGGTAACCTGTGTGAAAAGAATCCTGCAGCTGCCGCGTGTAAAATGAAAGCCAGTTTCAGCCGGCTCTAAAAGGGACCTGCTGCTGGCCAGAGCCGAACCAGTAAGTGACCCTGGTTGGGCCTGTGAGAGCAGGTTTAAGAAAGGGAAAAACTGCTGCACAACAGCAGCTGGGAGAGTGAGGTGTGGAAAGCAGCCCTGCAGCCTGCCAGGTCAGCACAGCAGGAGGGCAGGAGGTGCTCCAGGCACTCAGCAGCAGTTCCCCTGTGGCCTATGGAGAGGCCCCTGCTGGGGCAGGCTGTCCCCCTGCAGCCCAGGGGTCCCACATGGAGCAGATCTCCACGCTGCAGCCCGTGGAGGAGCCCCCGCTGGAGCAGGTGGATGTGGCCTGGAGGAGGCTGCGGCCCATGGAGAGCCCCCGCAGGAGCAGGCCCCGGGCCACAGCTGCAGCCCGTGGAGAGGAGCCCACGCAGGAGCAGGGGGTGTGGGGGGAGCTGCTGCCCGTGGGGGACCCGTGCTGGAGCAGTTTGCTCCTGGGGGATAGATAGACCCCGTGGTACGGAGCCTAGTATGTGGTACGGAGCAGTTCCTGTAGAGCTGCTGCCTGTGGGCAGCCCCTGCAGGCTCATTTCGGGACTACATCCCTGAATAAGTAAATTGTTATGTTTCGTGACTTCTAGTCTTACTTAGAGAAAAGGAAGAGAGTCCCTATCACTAGGAAACTCTGTTCTATACATAGTAGTGTGAGGGAGAGACAAAGATGTGATCTTCACCAGTAGGCCATTCTTTTGTCCATGGAAGACATTAAAAATAAGAGATATTGATTATGTACCACACTCTGATAAAAAAAGTTCTGTAAGGATAGGTAGGAAAGTTACAAGCTTTACAAGAAACAGAACATATGATGAAAATTAAGGCTTGAAATAATATGCAGTAAATAATTTTCTTTTTAAGTCCAGGTGCATAGTTACTTACACTAGAGTTTTCAGAGAAAATCTTGCTTTCTGTCTTCATGAAATGCCATTCAAGCTAGTGGTTCACAATGATAGAGCTTCTAGACCGAATTTTGCCTGGCTTGGAACCAGAACCTCCTGAATCAAGCAAGTGCTTGACCAAAGTTGGGGTTGGTTTATCTTGGCAAAAATTTGCATGCTGATCTACAAAAATCTTTCCTGACAAACCCTTCCTAAAGAACACTGTACTGTAGCAAAAACTTTCAATTTTTCAAACCTGGATTTTCTGAAGCAAAGTGAAAGATGAATGTCCATTAAAAAAATCCCAGATGAACCTCCACATCTAATATTAAAGCAGACAGTTTTTGTGGTCTTTGATGTTAGTTTCCCCAAAGGGGCAAACATTAGATAATTTTATGCTCAGAATAAGTCTACAATTAAAAACATGACTTTTACAGTCAGTTTTTAATTTAAATGATTGCAAAATTATGAATTTTCTGTGAAATTCCATTAAAAAACATCCCTCAGGCAACTGAACAGCAACTGAAATACTGATATCAATATTTGATTTATGATTGTAAACTTAGATTTAATTACTACAAGTCCTATTTCTACCAGCTTCAAGCATTTAAGCATGATCTAGATGAAATTTTAATTTGTAATGTATTTTAAGCACTAATGTTTAGACTAATTAAATTTTATTAGTGCCAGGATATGAAGTTAATTTAAAATAAAGATGGTTTCCTTTTCTCAAGTAGTCTAATGTTTATTAAATGTAAATGTTATTAAAGTTATTTGAATTGCATAAGCAGGACATAAGCTGCCCACACTTGACTTGAAATGTCATTGCTTCTCACACTTATTTATATATATATACATCATGAAAGAGTAACACTGTGAGTATTCAGCTACATTGGTAATCTCAGCATATAGTCTGCAATGACTACAGAAATAATTATGCTTTAGAGTTCACACTCAACTAATGAATATCATTCATTTCACGCACGTTTTGCAGAATTCTATTCAATAAATTATTCTAGCTTCTCCTCTTCACTTTGATATGAATCTCAATTCTCTCACAGAGGGGAATTAAAGAGTAAGACAACAATGAACTGGCAAACTATTCCTTCTAAGAGGAAGAAGAAAAGTCAAAGAGGAGAGGTCTAAGAGTCAAAGAGGAAGAGAAGGTGACCACTACTTCTATTATTATTATTATTATTATTATTATTATTATTATTATTATTATTATTATTAATTTCTGGGAACATGAAGAACTTCTATGTAAAAGCAGTTTAGTAAAGGTGGAAGGCAAGGAAAAAAGTATGGCACAGAATGTGATTTCTGGAACAAACTGGAAGAATTACAGAAAGTTATTTGTTTTCATCCCATTTTATATTAACGGTAAGGCTGTGGATGTTGATTTTTTTTTGACAGTGTTTTTGGAAACAGCATTTGCCCAATTCTCATTAAAGCCCTTACTATTTTAAGATTTTAATAATCTTCATTACACATAAAAGTGATATAATCATCAACCACATGACAAGCATGAAAGGCCTCTCAAGAAAGCTCTGTTAAACTTTTTTTTCTGTCTTTCATTGGTGATAATAATCTTCATGTTATTAGACTAAACATCAAGGCTTTGCTTATTCTCTGTGGTCCAGCACTCTTTTTTTTTTTTTTTGTTTTTGTTTTTTTTTGTTTTTCCCCAGGACCAGACTTAAGATATGACTACAGTTTGCCAATTGATTAATGAAGAAGGAAAAAATTTATTTGGTATTATTAGGTATTATGGATGTCAGGGTCCCTCTTAGTGGAGGGCATTTGTTCCCCAGCCTTTATCTAGTAAATCAAAATCTCTTTTAATGACCAATTATATCAGTTTTTTTTTTTTTTCTTTTTATAAACAAATTGGCATCTCTACCCATCTCCATTTCTTATTTCAGATGTCTAGAATAGTATATAGGTATTATCTCAGTAGAAACTTGTTTGCACTTCTCAGAAGATTCTGATCTCATTTAAGTAATGCCTTGATCATTCCTTAAAATCTTTATTTTACAGTGCTGCTTTAACAACTTTAAAGACTTTTTTTCCCAAAATAATACCTACCTGTGTTACATCCCAGCTGCCATTCTTTCACATGGCTATGATATCTGGCTGCATCTTTCACTAATAGCTCAAGCTCCATTGTTTCAGTGCATTGACCATTCCCTTTTTAAAGGATTCTTTTCAAACTTGTTTCTTTATTTAAAGTTGAACTGTATATTTCACTGTATAAACAGTAACAATTCTAATATTTCAGCAACTTCTCATCCAAAAAAACTATCATAAAAGTTCTACAGCATATTCTGGGTTATTTCCTGTTGTAAAACTGGGGAGAGAACATGAAGTGTGACATTTGGGTGGCATAAATATTACTGTTTCTATCTTTTAAATATTGGCAGATATTTGCTTTTCATTATCTTCCAGGCTGCACTATCTGGAATTCTGAGAAGGACAGAGAGACACACAGAGACAGACATAGACAGAGGTGCACAGAAAGAGAAACAGAGCTGTGAAAATGTGGTTTGATGGACATCACTTCCTATACATGCACTAGAAAGCAAGCATATTGACACAGGAAAAAAAGTAAGAGAATGTTGGCAGCCTAAATAATCAGCACAGTGGGTTTCATGCCAGCCTCTCACAGAGCTACTACTGCTTACTTGTGTCCCTTCCCAGTTACTGCTGAGAGAGTTCCCGTATTAATATTATTGTATGTACCTCTGTTTTCTGCTCTTACCTCATTACAAAGGAACACTCATTATCACTGAGGATGCAGAAACTCTGGCCAATTAAGTACATGCAAAAGTGTTTGTTTGTTTGTTTGTTTGTTTGTTTTCCATAGAAACCATGGTTTACCTTCTTATCTGATTGCCTTCATTTGGGAAGATTATCATTGATGGACTGCTAAATCCCGGAATTGAATGCAAGTATCACATAAATCACTGGAAATGAGGTTTTACTACAAAGGTTTACAATACAGTATACATGTCATGTAGAATTATGAAACTACAACTTTCAACCAACAAACTACAGTCTGATTAACTGCTACAAGTCAATCTTTTTTTTTTTTTTTTTTTTTTTTTTTTTTTTTACCTTCTCTGTTAATGGTAACATCAACTGCTCTCAGTTTAAGTGACTCTGCTGATTGTGTTCAATACTTTCAGAAAGACATATGTTGCAGGGTTTGTTAATCAGTGTTGAGAAATATATATCAAAAATGTTTCAGTTTAGGGAAAATAAATAGGCAAATGGAAACTGAGTAAATATAAACTAAGATCTATGTGTCATAATAATGTTTTTAAAAAGCAAAAATCCTGATAAATGTTGATATTAAAGACATCATTTAAATTCTTTCTCACTACTTTCTAGATTTGGTTAATTATTCTATTTAGAATAATATATTCTAAAATAGATATTTTAAAGGTAAGCATATCAGGCACAGGAAACTTGTACAACAGGTTGAGAAAAGCACACTATTAATCAGTCACAAATCCCCACCTATCCATTCATTATCAGATAGACTATATTATATGTATTAGAGAAGGGGGTAAAAAGTAACTATGGAGAGCTAATTGAGTGGACCCACACATTTTGAACAAGAGCACAAACCATTAAAAGTAGCTTTTATTCAAAATTCTGCATAAAACTAAAATAAATCCATCTCTCATCTCCTCAGAATAATCCTTTCATCTTTGAACATCTCCCACTTGAGGAAGACCTATAGAGGGTCTTTCTTGCTGAGGGCTTGTCTACAAGGGAAACTTTCCAATGTAAGAAATTAAACTGATGTCAGAACTTTATGAGTACTACCTTCCTACCTTCCTAGCATAAACATCTGCAGTTGTTTACATAGAGCTTTTTCAACAACCACAACAACAACAACAACAACAACAACAACAACAACAACAACAACAAAAAAAACAAAAAAACAAAAAAAAAAAAAAACGTAAATTGACTAAGACTACATACCTGTAGGACCAATCCAACACTTTGTTTTCAAACTGGACTCACTCTTATGCTCTATTTCACCTTTCATTTGCTTACTGTTTTCCCTGATTTTTCAAGCCTACAATACAACTTGGGGCAGGATGGATAGATTTTATAAATATTTTCCTAAATAGAATGATTTAGTCTTGATCTCATATCTGAGAAATAATATCTCACTAATTCCCCTGACAGCCATTAAGATTAAAAGGAAATTGTATATACCTAGGACATTCAAACAAATTCAGCACAGATTTAATGAAAGTAAATGAAAGACTGAGTAATTCATGAATGGTAAACCGACTCAAAGTTTGATCCAGAAGCAGATGGTAAAATGAGAACCTCACAAGTCAGCACCATTATTATGATGCCTTGGAGTAAACTTTCTCTGAATTATTTTATATTCCTGAAGCAATTTATAAAAGCCTACCTGATAGCAGTTAAGAGCTACTTATTTCTCTGAAAGGAACATCTCAGTGGAGTTGATATACATATATATGTCTATATAGAGATACATATATACACATATATATGTGTATGTATATATATATATTTATTTTTATTTTTCCTGAGAAACTTAATCTCATGATCAAATGCAAAACCTATTTTTTATCTGTTTTTTGTTTGGAAATTCTGCAGATCCCAGTGGAATTATTCCTTGTTATTCCTTTTTAGGTTCAAAACACTCTATTTGTTATCTCAGAATTATTTTCAAAACAAAAAGATAAGTTTAGCACAATGACCTTTTAAAGAATGTTTTGCATAACTGTTATGTACTCAGGAAGCTGAGAGAAGACCCAGAACCAGCAAATCTTTAAGCTTCCAATGAAATCATGTTCACTTGGTAAAGCAGACAAAGCAAGATGTTCTACTGTCACCAATGCATCCATTTCTCATGCAAAATGGACAAGGCTCCAGGCCTTTCATTGCAAGATGACAGGTTAAGCTGAGAAGTCCTCTTCAACCCTATATGTTTGGTTGTTATGCTTACCCAGACTCCAGGCTGCAAATGGCTTTATTTTCTCTTCTATATTTGTGTAGAGAAGGGCAGAAATTCATCTTGATTTCTTTTTTCCTCATATGGAGCTTGTAACCATGAAAACCTTTGACCATGTTGCACTTTTTTTATGCTCCTAGGTAAACAGAACTCTGAATAGTTAGTTCAGGGGAAAGGTGTTAGACTAGATTGCTCTATACTGGTATTGCTCATTTCAGCAATATTTCCTGTTGTGAGGAAAGGAGATGGACTTGGACCTGAGTTATTAATCTTAGCCTCATTCTCATCTGAGTTAAAAAGGTTAGGTGCAAAAGCCTTGTACCCTATAACCAGTTGTCATAAACCATTTTCTCTTTTTCTCTTCTACTCTTTTATTTCATATATTAATTGTCAGATTGTATTTCCTCTCTTAAATATAAAAAGATTGATTTTTTTTTTTCTTTAGAATAGACACAGAAAGTGATAAAAATGCTTTAACCTCTTTCAAGACAGAATTAACTTCCTTCCCCTTAGACTTCATCTTTCTCTCCCTTTTTTATTATAGAACTACCCAATAAGTATTAGTGGAGACAGTCATTTAAAAATAACTTCAAGGGCATTCTGTTTGTTGACAGTCAAATAGAAAAGAGTTTTATCTCTTTCTCACTTTATCATCTTTATTGACTGTGTCACTGGTAAGTGTAAAAGCAGGTTTGGATCCCACAAAGCTGCCTTCATGGATGAGCTGTGATGTTCTATAGAGTTTTAGTGCTCTGAGTGAGGGGAGGCTTTTTGGAAAGCAGCTTAGAATTAACAAAGAATTTGCCTCATAATATTTTATAGTTCCTCAGCCAAAAACACTCTCTCTCTCTCTCTCTCTCTGTGTGTGTGTGTGTGTGTGTGTGTGTGTGTGTGTGTGTGTGTGTGT
>NC_048926.1:56322625-56331927 GCF_011077185.1 Oxyura jamaicensis | reverse complement strand
TGTGTGTGTGTGTGTGTGTGTGTGTGTGTGTGTGTGTGTGTGTGTGTCCCCGTTGTGTTACATTGTTCAAGGCTAGATGCAGTTGATAGAAACCTGCAAGGAGTCTTGAACTGATACGGCTAATACAAGGCAAACTATTTGACTATGTTCTGATTTGAATTGTGTTGGTGATCTTAGCTGCAGAAGTACTTTTTTTTTTTTTTTTTTTTTTTTTTTTTTTTTTCCTGTGACTTAGCTTAGCAGATGATAATATTTCCCTGAAGGGAACAGATTTTTATTATTATTTTTAATGCATCTATCACAAATAAGTGATTTTCTTTGCGTTTGCTAAAATAATAATAATAATAATAATAATAATAAAATAATAATAAAAGAATAACATGACAGATCTTACTTTGATCATTTAATTATAAATTAATATTCATTTAATAATAAATTATTCTGTCAAAATAGTGCTGAATTTGACTGTTTGGCTGTTAATTTATACACCACAGAGCACGTTTTATTTGTTTCCTTCATTATGATTACACAGCAAATCTGATGAAAAGTCGCTATTCACTTTTCAGGTTTATGACCAAGAAGCATATTCACACTTTTGTGTCAATAAACAGTTAAGCTTAGAGTCTTTTCTCACAGAACTTTTGAATACTACCTTCACTGTAATTTAATTTTTAATTTAGTATTGTGTGTTATTTTTCATTTATAATATTATAATGTTGTAGAAAATAAAATCAAAGAAACAAAAAACATTGAAGCAAATGGAAATTATTATATTCAAGCAGAATCAAAGGTATTGCTTAGTGTAAATGACACTCACTTCTGACTTTTCAGATAAATAACCTAACTTTTAAATGTATTTTCTCAGAGCTTTTTATTTAAAAACCATTGAAGCAAACCTAGCTATCTAAATTCAGACTGTAATTAGCCTTTTAGAACTGAAAGTCTACAAGAACTTCAAGTCCCTAGATAATTGGAGATGTCTAAGCATATAATAGGTGTCTCTGGTTGTTGGTATTGTGGATAACGGATGCAAAATTTTGTCCAATTAAATCTTATGATAGCCTAGACAAACTAGCATGTAGATGTTATTGTAAGAATTTGTTTAGAATCCTCCTCTAGAATTTATTTTAATTTATGATTTTTATTTATATATGAATTATTATTATTATTTTATGTTATATTAATATATATGTAATGCTATATGTATGATAGTATATGTATATGTTATGAAGAATAATTTTTATATGAATTTTACACAGCCAGCAATAAAACAAATATCTATTAAATTGTTCCACTCCCTAAACTTTCTAATAACAAGTTTTCTGAGATTGAATTAGATGCATACAAGATAAATTAGTGTTTTCTCTCTCCAAAATTGAAGTTTTACTTAAAATAATATTTCACTGCATTTGCAAATATGATTTAAAAGATTTTGTCAAGACATTATATATTGTTTCTGATCGTTTTACAGACTCATCTTCACCTTTACATAACAATATCTTCTTTAAGAAAAACTAAAGAGCAACTGTATTTTCCTCCAGAAACATATCAGATATGGACTTCTTGTTGAAAGTTCTTGTTGTTGAGTTGTTGAAAGAATAAAATTATAACATTACAGGAAATATACTGAGGCCACTTGCACGCGCACATCCACCTTCCCTAGCCCCAGCACAGACCCTCTGCACACCTGGCACCCCAACCCCCATCCAGGCCTCTTGCCTGACCTCAGGGCCCCTGCTTATCTGCTGCTCAGGGCTGGCAACATGCACCAGTGCCCACAGACTCATCCCACTGGCACTCACTCTCACAGCCTCCCCTGAGTGCCAGCACAGGACCTCTGCCCACCTGATGCCCACGGTCTCACTCCAGTAGCTGGCACTGAGTGCCCGCTGCTCCCGTGTGCACAGGACAGTAAGAATTAATAAAGGATTAAATGAGAAGACAGAACAGACTGCACTGACTCTAACCCTCCTGGGGGGTGGGCAAAAAAAATAGAAAGAAACATCACCAGGGCAGCTGCAGAGTAGCAGCAACCAAAGGGATATTCCAAACCATATGATGTCACACTCAGCAATAAAAGGTGGAAAAAGGAAGAACAGGGGAGGGGTGGAATCTCGTTGTGAAAACGTCTGTCCTCCTCCCCAACAATGGCTACATGCGTTGAGGCCCTGCTTCAAGGACGTGGTCAAGCATCGCTCATTTGTGGGAAGTAGAGAGTAATTGCTTTCCTCTGCACTTCCACATAGCCTTTACTTGTTTTGTTATTCCCTTTCCCCCTCCCTCTTCCCCTTTCCCTTTTTTTCCCTTTAGTTGAATTGTTTAATTAATATTTCCTTAATATTTTTTTTTTCTTTAATTAAATTACCCATATCTCAACCTGTGAGTTGTTCTTCTTCCCCTCCTCATCTGAGGAGGGGGAGTGAGGGAGAGGTTGTGGTGTTCAGCTGCCTGTAAAACCGCCACAGTCATCGTCTCCATTATTGTTTTGTCAGGTCTGTGTCTCAGTATATTCTGTTTTTTTGGTTTCCCTTTATCCCTTATTTTCCAAAAGACCAGATCCCCAGTCAGATAACCTTGCTGGAATAAGCTTTCTCACCCTATTTCATGTAGTCACCAATCCATGTGGTTTACCAGGTTTGGCTCCCATCACTTATCTTTTGTTGGTTAGGTTTCTGTCCCTGTGTGGTTTTGTCTACAGCTTCCTCCCTTTCTTATTATTCATTGTTGCAGTGAAAATTCTTCCACACACTCTTAGACTGCAAAAGGTAGCCTGGTATCAGGGATGTCTTTGTACTAGAATTCTCAATGGCTTGAGTATCAATAAAAGGCATGTTACTCTGCACAAAGTGTCAGTATCTATGCAGACATTGCTAGGAAATAAGGATATCAGACCTGCAGAAAACACTTTTGTTTGATCAAAAGAACTGAAGTGAACAAGAAATTTCTTTACCTTCCACCTCCTCTACTTGCATCACTTAAATATTCTTCGTAAGAGCTGCCTGTATCTTGAGTTCAGCAAAAGCTACCAATTAATTCAAACTTGCACAAATTATATGTTGCACGGTAATTAAATTGTCTTCTTCTTAATAATTTATTTTGTAGAAAATTTCCATCTAGTTCAAATGTCCCTTTACTTCAGGTCAAAAATAGTTGTCACAATATATAACATCAGGTTATTTTGTTTCCTTATCATAAAATCTTCAGTGTACTACAAGTATAAACTAAGTAATTTTATTTCAACTCCAAGTGCTGAGAGTAAGTCTTTCCAGAAATGTTCATTTTGTAGTAGGCAATTCTGTATATTTTTAATTAACCTTATCGCTATATATCTAATTATTTCTGACTACACTGTCCTCTACATAACTCAGATAACATAAAAGACATATTTACACCACTAATTCCTTTTTCTTAGCAGTAAGTCTAGATTATTTTCAAAGCAAATAGTGCAAGTTTCAGTGGAAGACAGAGCTGAAAAACAAAAACAAAACAAACAAACAAACAAACAAAAAGCATAAAAATTACTAACAAACTAAGTAACCTATCTAAATTGCTAAGTGATACCAGTTATGAGTGATACCGATTATGAGTAAAATATATATGTCTCATGCAAAATTAAGGTTTTATTCTCCAAATCTTTTGTTGTTTTTGCAATTTTACTGCAAAACGCTGTGTTATTTATTTCCCCTGGACAATTACTGCAAGTGCATTTATATGGTGCTATAAAAGTTTGTAGGGTCCATAACCTTAAGATTTTGGAGCAGGTATCTTATGTTTGCATTGCTGAGTGCTGTGGCCAGCATACTGGTAAAGACTGGAACTTTCAGTTTGGCAACTGACTGCTACAACTATTTAAATATAATAAAATGAATGGAAGCTAAAAAAAATTATGAGCACATTTTGATCTGAACTAACACAGACATTAAGTGTTAAGTCAAGTTAACTGCATGCCCCAAAAGGAGCATTTGGAAAGCAGAGCCAAAAAAAAAAAAAAAAAGACTAATTGAAAAAGACAGTATTTCCCATAAAAGAAGGGATGTTAACTAAATGTATGGCTAAATAAAGGGATGTTAAATATTCTTCAATATAATTTATTATGTCATACTGCATGTAAAGTCTCAGTCTACTTCACTAGTTTAAACATTTGATTAGCCCTGGAAAGATCAGGTACTTTGGCTAGATGGTCTTTGAAGGCTCCTTCCAACTAAACTATTGTATGGTACTTTCTATTCTATTCTATTCTATTCTATTCTATTCTATTCTATTCTATTCTATTCTATTCTATTCTATTCTATTCTATTCTATTCTATTCTATTCCGTTCCGTTCCGTTCCGTTCCGTTCCGTTCCTTTTAGATTAAAGCTATAAAAACAGTGGCTGACAAAGGCTTGTAGGAAATTGAGACATGGGATTTAAAAGCAGATGCAGTAGCATTATTTCTATTAATGTATTCCTACTTTAACTGCTATGTGGGCATTGCAACATACTGAATAGATGTCTATGAAAGCTGAATGGACTCTTTGAAGAAGACAGGCAAAGAGCACAAACTGAAAAACAGGAATTTCCAGCTGAATATGAGAAAACACTTCTTTACTGTGAAGGTGACAGAGCACTGGAACACAGTTTGTGGAGTCTCCTTCTCAGGGGATATTTAAAACCCACCTGGTGCCATCCTGTGCTAGGTGACCCTGCTTGGCAGGGGGGCTGGACTAGATGATCTTTAGAAGTCTCTTCCAACCTCAACTATTCTGTGATTCTGTGACAGCCTTTTCAGATTGGTGACTTGATATACTGAAATTCTTAGTAATCAGCTTTGTAGCAGCCCCATATACTATATATTTAGCACAGGACATTGATGTCTGGTAAGTGTTACACAAGCAACACACAGAATTGTGTTGCTATCTTATAGAGTGAGGAACAGTTTGGGTCATTAAATCTTAATGTTTCCCAACCTTACAACCACTTCTATGATTTATTTATTTATTTATTTATGATTTTGGCTCAAGAGAGCCAGAGAGAGATAAGGAATTGCCACTTGAAATATCTTCAACTGTGAAGGAATATATAAGTTTGGAAGCCAAGTTTTTATAAAACATCCTTGACAATATATTTAAATACAAATCTTATCCTCTATACAGAAACAAAAGGATTATCCCCCATTGACTTCCTGTGACAAATTTTATGAAGACAGAGTAACAGGTCAGGTTATGTCTTCTATTCTGAACATAGCATAGCACATGTAGCATTTCTGAGTCACTGGCAATAGTATTTTAAACTGAATTTAAATTTCTACCCAAATGCTTAAAAAAAAATAAACATTAATTTCCTGATATATAAGCATCTAACACAAGAAAAATTAGAATTTGAATATGCTACTTTATAATTACTGAAATAAACACATATTGTTTTAACTCAGGTCCAAAGAAGCACACACATCTACTGCAAAGACTATATTTAGCAGTAAATAGGCTAACAAACCTTGCATTTTTTTAATCAACCAGTGAGAATGAATCTCTCTCTTTTTTTTTTTTTTAGAAATTAATCTAAAAATTCTGATATGAGACATTATTAAGACTATGCAAATTGAAGGTTCTGATGACTGATTGAAATTACAGTTGCAAATGGTCACTGAGTTTAGTTTGGCTAATATCTGCAGACATTCTCAAACAGTTAAGGGAAGAGGTTAAGAATAAAATATCTCTGTTTACACAGATTTTTTCCTCCCCCTTTATGAAGGCAACTTCTTTTTGAAAGATTCTTATGAAGCTGTACTCATATGCTCGAGTGGTGACTGCTGAAATACTGTTCCATTTATGTACTATTGCCTAGCTTTGCTTTTATACTGTTGGTACTGAACACATATTAAATTATATTTTTATTTGTATCTATAACTGCATAAAAGTATCCAGTTGCATAACTCATTAATACAAACGAGGTAAATAGACCAATGTGGTCATTAAAATCCCGTTTCATACATCCAATGGGCTATTGAACTGCACATAATTTAATATCATATCCTTAATATTTTTTACTTATGTCCTGCTCCCACCAAAAAAAAAAAGGGGGGGGGGGGAGGGGGCGGCAACAGAATACAAAAATGTAGTCAATGTAACTGTTGTTCTGTTGTTCAACAGTATAATTACTGCTGGGTATTTCTGATGAATTCATTAATTCATTTCTGTTGAAGTTTGGAGTAGCAGAAGTGCTCTGATTTTTTTTATAAAGAAAAAACAGATACAATGATGTAATGTTATTGATGTCCATATAAATAAGGTAGCGCTTAGTTCTATTAATATCTAGTAATCACTTTAAGGAAGGACAGAGATGTCACACACAAAAGTTCATTCTCATTACAGCTGACTACAGGCAACACCACTGCAGAACCGTATTCACATTTAGCATTGCAAATCACATCCATCTACAGTCCCCTTACTCACTCACTGGAAATACACTGGAGTGAGGTAAATCACTTCCTGTTGAGAATTCATTATTACGGCTACTTTTTAAGATCAATGGAAATAGAAACTCTTCAAAGGTCAGGGTTTGTTTGTTTTGCTTTGTTATTTTTGTTTTTTCTTTTCTTTGTTCTAGGCATCCTTACTGAAGACCAAATCCAAAACAGTTTCATTGAAAGTTTAAGAGCAATCTGCAAAGTTTTCTGCAGGTTACTATTACTCTTCAAGAAAACCAGAAATTCTGAAGGGCTATTTTAATTTAATTGTTTAAAGCAGATATCTATAAGTATTATTCTGGTCTTGATATACCCTTTAAAACAGTCATTGTCTTAGAATGGTCCAAGCTCATATGTTTAAATGAAGACGTAGGCAGTTTTTTCTCAGCAGCAGCACAAAGTAGCAAGGGGATGAAATACTATGTACAGATAGAAGGAGATTTTAGGTTAAAGTAAAACACTAATGGAATCTGTAAAATTTGCAAATAAAGAAATACAAGGAATATCTTTACAAAAGAGGTTTTTATTTTCTGCTAGGATATAAGTGACATCAATCAAGAACTGCCTGAAATAACAGATGACATCTGTATGTGAAGATGAAATTAAAGAAAGAACTAGGTCAAAGTAAACTGTAACCTTGTAGAGCTGGAGGAATGTATAAGGTTACAGAAATTCCCACATCCCTGGTTTTGTTTAGGTTCAGTAACAAAAGTAGTCCATACTGTCAGGTTGCTCAGAAAAATGTACTACTCCATTCACTTCTAAGTTGTTCTGTTTCAATTTTCTTGGCTAAAATTCTTATTTACTCACAGTTAACATTCAGCAACACATCAGAATTTCCCCCATGTATATCCTTATTGAGATAGATGTCACGGCCTTGCTGTGTTGCTGGATGGTTGACTAGATTGGAATTTTCTTCATTTTCTTTTTGACAGTCTAAAAATGTGCCCCACCCAATAAGTTGTTTATGCCCTCAGCATTCAAATGCTTGAATTTACTAAGTATTTTTGATCAGACATTAAGTTACATACTTTCTCAGAATCAGTGAAAGTCCTGCAATTCATAATACAAATTTGAAAAATATAATTTGGTTCATTAAATGATGATCTGCTGTCAGTCATTTCTTCAATTAATGCCTCTTCAGCCTAAGTAATATATCATACCTAGGAGGATGGGAAATGGAAGTTCGATTATGCAGAAACACTGCAGCCCTACTTCAGAAACAAATTGTTCACTTAAAGATACCAACAAATACATTTTTAAAAGTATATATAGCCTTATGTTCAGTTTATTTTTATTATAATATAAGCTATCACAGTGTAAGGCACTATTATATCAGTTTACAGCTGCAGTTTATGGCTGAAGACAACTGTACCCATCACTGTTATTACAGTCTTGATATAAACTGAATTACTAAACCGATCCTTGTTAGAAAAAAAGTCACCAGAGAAAATAATGTTACTAAGTAATTTGTATTTTTTTCAGTCAGACCACAGTCATGACAGTGCTTTCATTCTGATAAGAATAACAAGACCCAGCATAAGAGAAATGCTTCAGATTTATCCTTATTCTTAAGAGAAGGACAGATATTTAGATATTTAAAAGATCATACAAATATTTATTACATAGCATTATTACCATGGCACAAATAGTTCTCTAAGTATTGTGCTCAAATGTCACATATTCAGCTCTGATCCTATTGGTGCAGAATTGTGCAGTTTTAATTGTTTGTTTAAAAAATAAAAAATACAACTTATGTGACTTTTGTGTCAGGGATTGCTCATTAGCAAAAGAAGCCAAGTCTAATTTAAGGGACTTTATAAAAACAAACAAACCAAAACAAACAAAAAACCTGTAGAAAATAACCTCCACCTCACTTATCATAAATGCAACTACTTTTCCTAACTGAAAAATATAATTTTCTAGTGTTTGAAATGCTTACTCCCCTGTTCACTAATATGAATGAAATATCCAACAAACAACCTCTGTCTTTATGGAAGAAGAGAAAACTTAACAAGATAGATAAATGGGGTTACAATCACTATTTCCCATTGCACAGCTGTAACAATTTAAAATCTGTTCATCTAGGCAGGCAGTGGTGAAACTAGCAGATTGTTTTTCCCACCTTGCAGTAATCTCCAATTACACTTAATGATTTTAAGTCTTAGTGGATAGCAAGTGTGATTTAGGCTAAGGTGTGTCATGCTGCATGGAGTGACGTGTTTGTTAGCTGTAGTCCAGACTGTCTCACTCCACTAGCACCTCCAACTAACACTCTCAGCTCAGCGCATTTTTTCCCCTTCTTTTTCCCCTTGGAGAAGAACTACAGGTCATGCTGAGAACACGTCACTCAACTTAGACGATGGCTTTTAAACATTTTCTTCCCCCTTACAAGCATATAAAATCACAAGAAAATCACTTCTCTTTCCTTTGGGTTGTAACCTGCAAGTTACTGCCTTAAATTAGGGTGACCTCCTACCCCAGCACATGTATGCAGACTTTGTTTTTCAAGACTTCTGCACAGTGTTAGAACAAGAACTTATTAATATGGCTTCATTTTCCAGAGAAATAAAGCTCAAAGTTTAAAAACAACACATGAAAAGCATATTTCAGGTATGCCAGTTTTTTCCTTCCCTTCCCTTCCCTTCCCTTCCCTTCCCTTCCCTTCCCTTCCCTTCCCTTCCCTTCCCTTCCCTTCCCTTCCCTTCCCTTCCCTTCCCTTCCCTTCCCTTCCCTTCCCTTCCCTTCCCTTCCCTTCCCTTCCCTTCCCTTCCCTTCCCTTCCCTTCCCTTCCCTTCCCTTCCCTTCCCTTCCCTTCCCTTCCCTTCCCTTCCCTTCCCTTCCCTTCCCTTCCC
>NC_048926.1:56317048-56322225 GCF_011077185.1 Oxyura jamaicensis | reverse complement strand
TCCCTTTTCTTCTTTTCTCATTGGAAAAGTGGATCACTCCAGGCAAATTGTGAATTTCAGCCCAGTCCTTCAGAAAGTGTTGTTGATCAGCAGTTTGCCCGTCATTACTGTGGGATAAATAACACCAATATATCCAGTGAGCTGCTACACAATCAAATTTAAATTTAAATTTATGATCTACTTACCTCTTTGAAATGCAAACTGTAATGATTTCCTGTCTTTTTTTCCCTTGTGCCTTTTATCTGTTAAGATGGTATGTTTCCAAGCAGGGGCTGTCTCTCAGTATGAGGGTGTGTACAACAATTATCATAATATGGATCAAGCCTCTACTTAAACCAATACGTCTTAATAAGAAAATAATAATTACTTCTTACTGTAATCTTAGTAATGGTAAATTTATTGGTTTTGAATAACAGAGCTTTACCATTCATAAGATGGTAAAGCTCTGTTATATTCATAAGATATACATAACTGCAGCCTCAGGAGAACTTCTACTATGCTTACAGAGACAGATTCAATAAATTAAGATTTCTGTTATCCTTTTTTTTTTTCCTTTTTTTTTTTTTTTCTTTTCTTTTCCACTGTTAGCAAAATTAAGCTCTGTGAAACCATGAGAACTTCTGAGTATTTTTGATAAGATTGGAATGATTTATTGGTTTAATTATTAGTGGTTCAGTTTTTATTAGATAGGGTTCCTGTTGATATGCTGCATCATTTGACATTCTGAAGAAGATATTGCTGTGATTTCCTTTGCTACATCATCTGAAAAACAGCAGGGAGTTTTTATTTCAATTACTTGTTTCTTTTTAATGTCCTTTGCTAAACAACTGTTTCTTCTGAGGACTTTTGTACACTCACATCTTAAACTTTATCTCAAATACAAATGGAGAAAAAAGAAAAAAAATGAAAAAAATGAAAAAAAAAATAAAAAAAATAAAAATATAATAAAAAAAAAAAAGGATGCCATCCAGGAGAACTGGACAGGTTTGAGAGGTGGGCCTGTGTGAACCTCACAAGGTTCAACAAGGCCAAGTGCTCTGAGTTGGGGCAATCCCAAGTACAAATACAGGCTGGGTGGAGAATGGGTGGAGAGCAGCCCTGAGGAGAAGGACTTGGAAGTGATGGCTGACAAGAAGCTCAACATGAGCCAGCACTGTGCGCATGCAGCCCAGAAAGCCAACCATATCCTGGCTGCATCAAACACAGCATGGCCAGCAGGGCTGGGGAGGTGATTGTCCCCCTCTACTCTGCTCTCATGAGACTCCACCCAGAGCACTGCGTTCAGCACAGGGGCTCCCAGCACAAGAAGGACATGGACCTATTAGAGTGAGTCTGGAGAGGGCCATGAAGATGATCAAGCAGCTGGAGCACTTCTCCTATGAAGACGGGCTGAGTTAGGGCGTTGTTCGACCTGGAGAAGAGAAGGCTCTGGATAGACCTTATAGCAGCCTTCCAGTACCTATAAGGGACCTACAGGAAAGCTGGGGACTCTTTGTCAGGGGGTGTAGTGATAGGACAAGGGGTAATGGCTTTAAACTAAAAAAGGGTAGGTTTAGATTAGATAAAAGAAAGAAATTCTTTACTATGAAGGTGATGAATACACCAGGAATAGGTTGCCCAGAGAAGCTGTGGATGCCCCATTCCTGGCAGTGCCCAAGGCCAGGCTGGATGGGTCTTGGAGCAACCTGGTCTGGTGGGAGGTGTCCCTTTTCTCTCCCATGGGAGGGGTTTTGGAATTAGACGATTTTTAAGGTCTCTTCCAAGCCAAATCATTATATCATTCTATAAGCAGCATCAGCTGAACTTTGCAAAGATGGATGGGAGTAAGATGTGAAGCTCAGCTGATACTTCTAACATTTTTTCTTAATGTAGGTGAGACTTAAAAATATATTCTTTATACACCTAGCTTCTAAGAGTACAGGATGTGCAGAATTTTTGTAGAATTTATGTAGAATTTAGATGTATTGTCATTATGATGAAAAGCACCTACTGCAAAGCTTAGAGGGGGTATTCATGTGTTTAGGAAGACAGATACTTCACTATTGTTATTTGCTGGCAGTGAAAAAAATTACTCCTTAATTCAGCAGAATTCTTTTATCTGGATGTGTTTGGCATTATAAATATATATTTCTAAATAATATCCTGACTTGTAGCAAAAGGTCTAATATTTCTTCTTTAGGTGTCTGTAATTAACTGTGATGCTGACTAATAACACACAGATCTGTTCTCTTTACAGTCTTGTTAGATCAACAACTTCATATCAGTGGTCGGCCTTTTATTATGTCTATGATGAAATGTATTTTTATCACACTTGAATAAAAGTTGGGATTTTTTTTACAGACCATGATACTAATTTTTATCAGCATAGGTTTTTTTAGAAACTAGTTATTTGTTTTGATTTACAGTCAGTATTTTCATTGGTTTGTGTGATGGTAATTATTGCTCTTTCATGCTTATATGCCAGAAATAATGCTCTGGATTTTCATATCTTTTCAAATTAGTGAATATGTACTTAAACTAGGAAAGAAGCAGAAGTTAATCTATATTTTTAAGTGCATGATAGTGATCAGAGAAAAAAAAAAAAAAATCCTAAAAAGTAGATATTATAATCACAGTGCTGATACAGCTATATAAATTGAACTCTGGTTCCTGGCTCTCACACTTCTATTGAGGAAAACGGAGTATTTTTATGCCCTTGTTGGGTTTCTCCATACGGAATACTAACTGTGGAACATTTGGGAGTTTGAATTATCTTCTTTTTATCTAAGGCACCAGTCTAAGCATCTGCTACTGAATACAGTATTTAGAATTATACTCTGTGATAGAGCTTAAATAACAGCCTAGCTAACAGCTAATTTGCAACTGGGTGTTTGGAACTTGAGTATTCAGGAGTAGAGCTATGAGGAAGTGAAATTTATTGGCCACATCTGAATAGATACTATAGATCCCAGATATTTTTCCTTAAAGATTTAATCTAGAATATATACTGTAGTGTTCTTGAGCTTTGTACATAAGCTTTGTAGAAAATTAAATCTCTGAAGCTAAGCTAAAATCCCTGAAGTGGACTGTGTAAATATTTGGGAAGTAAATTACCGACTAGGATTATGTATCTAAATCATAGTGTGTCCTATTAAAAACATGAAAATATTTACAGTAATAGATTTTTTTATGGGAAACACAGAATACTAGTGCACCACCAGAGGCCTAAGCAAAAGGAACAAATTAATATGCTGACATCTAGAAGCAAAGAAATAATGAACAATGGTGGATGGAAGGCAAAGTTTGGCCTAATGAATCCTGGAGGTTTCCCAGAGGCTCTTAGAGGCAAGCATACCACTAAGCAGGTGGAAGAAAACATTTACTCTGAATGCAAGATTTAAGTGACAGAAAGGAAAAAGGTGGTGAGAGAGAGAGAGATAGAGTCTTGAGAACACCTGCCATCTCACTCAGGTGAGAGAAAGAGAGAAAGAGCTTGCAAGATGCCAATAGGCAGATGGTCTATAGCTGATGTGAGATGTGTGCTGAACACTGGGATGTCTGCACTGGTGAGATGCTGTTTGAATTACAAGGTTTATAATTCTAGTAAGAGGGTAATGTTCTGAACCTGGAGAAAACAGGTTCACTCTCAGTCAGTATGAACCTCTGTGGGAACTGTCCATGTATGAAGAAGCAATGAAACCATGGAAAATAAAAGGTGACGCTAGAGATACCATATTTCATGAGAATGAAATGCAACATGGCAGTTATCCAAGTTCCCAAGAACATTGAAACTTATGAAAAGAAGCTTTAAAACTGTTTTAAAAAAGATTTTACTGATTTTAGTAGTAGCATGTCCAGCTGCTGCCTTTGGCCTGTCCCTCTGCTTATCCCTTATAAATAAAATCCACATTTTATTTATTTATTTTTTTTTTTTTCATCAGTTCTTCATTTTCTGCTGGAGTCTCTGGGACCTTTTGACTGAGGCATGACAGTGTCCGACACTTTGAAACTATATTTAGACAGGTAAGAAGTCTAAAGATGAGTAACAGTTTACAGTTACAGCATAATTGGATTAGTAATGATGTAGTCCTCCCAAGAGAGGACTTCATGTATAATAGCAAATGTATTTCGACATTGCCCCATGCCATAGGTCACTGTTTTTTAAACTATTTAAACTGCATGCAAAGAGAAAATATAGTCAGTTCACAATTTGACAAATATTATTTAATTTTGAGTTCTCTTTGTATCACTAGGTCAGACCTGTGCTATACATGAATGTCCCAGGTAATAAAGTAGACACGTTAGAATTATTTTTATTTCACAAAGGAAATGGTTTGCTAACTGAAATAAAAGAGACTGACAAAAGTCTGCTTATGTAGTTATTCCATAATAATTGCACACTGCTTTTTCCTAGCTCTTAAATTGTCTATTGTTCTGCATTTCAATCTATTTGAAATACTCAGAAAAGTATTTTGTTTGATTCATATGCCAAAAAAAGACTAAGAGGACAAATTACTGTAGAAAATTTTTTTTTTAAAATGAAAGTTGATAGAATCTGATGCACAAAAAGCAGCAGTTTAGCCTTTTAATTATTCCACAGGCTGCAAAAGCAGGTGAGAAGATCCTTCACAGATTCTAGAAATATATGTGGGCATTATTGCTTGCTGGTATTAAAAGACCTAGCTCATTCAATTTTCACCATATTCTTCTCTTCCCTATAATTATTCTAATAAACTGTCCATTTGTAGATTGTTGTATAATAGTGCGAGAACTTAGCCATTGTGTTTGGAAGTTTTCCTTGATATTTATTAGATGGAAAAATGCTTCTGCACCTTTTACAAAGAAGGTACATTTGAAAATGGCTTTTTATTGAATTTTATGGTTATGTATCTGAAAATTTTCCAATGCCCTCCTAAGGATACTTGTCTTTATGTCCGTTAACACTGAAATCCATCTGTGGACTATATGGTTCTAAATTCATTGTTCTGGAGACAAATCCTAGGTAATTCCATAGAAAAAAACCATATATGTTTTAGTATTGGGATGTTTCTTCTCAGTCATTCAAGACAAGAATTATCTAAAGGATGGAACTTATATTTATGGTGCTACTAGTAGTAGATTGATGTTTAAGAAATCACAAAGGCTGTTATCATCAAATTACAAGAAAAAAAAAAAAAAAAAAAAAAAAAAAAAAAAAA
>NC_048926.1:56306365-56316948 GCF_011077185.1 Oxyura jamaicensis | reverse complement strand
TAAAAGAATCTTCCTGAACATTAATCCTCCGACAATCACAGAATCACAGAATTTCTAGGTTGGAAGAGACCTCAAGATCACCAAGTCCAACCTCTGACCTAACACTAACAGTCCCCACTAAACCATATCCCTAAGCTCTACATCTAAACATCTTTTAAAGATCTCCAGGGATGGTGATTCCACCACTTCCCTGGGCAGCCCGTTCCAGTGTCTAACAACCCTTTTGGTAAAGAAGTTCTTCCTAACATCCAACCTAAAACTCCCCTGGCGCAATTTAAGCCCATTCCCCCTCGTCCTGTCACCAGGCACGTGGGAGAACAGACCAACCCCCACCTCGCTACAGCCTCCCTTGAGGTACCTGTAGAGAGCGATAAGATCACCCCTGAGCCTCCTTTTCTCCAGGCTGAACAAGCCCAGCTCCTTCAGCCGCTCCTCGTAAGACTTGTTCTCCAGACCCTTCACCACCTTCGTAGCCCTTCTCTGGACTCGCTCAAGCACTTCAGTGTCCTTCTTGTAGCGAGGGGCCCAAAACTGAACACAGTACTCGAGGTGCGGCCTCACCAGAGCCGAGTACAGGGGGACAATCACCTCCCTGGCCCTGCTGGCCACACTGTTTCTTATACAGGCCAGGATGCTGTTGGCCTTCTTGGCCACCTGAGCACACTGCTGGCTCATATTCAGCCGACTGTCAACCAATACTCCCAGGTCCTTCTCTGCCAGGCAGCTTTCTAACCACTCATATCCCAGCCTGTAGCTCTGCTTGGGATTATTGCGCCCCAGGTGCAGGACCCGGCACTTGGCCTTGTTGAACTTCATGCAGTTGACCTCAGCCCAAAACAATTAAAACATTAAGTTAATAAATTTATAAAATATTCAAATAGCTTTTTAATTCTCTGAATGCCTATCCAAATTCATAGTCTTTTAGGGGTCATATTTCTCCTTGTTGTAATTCATTTAAAGTCACAGCAGCTGCAACACGGATGAATTTTTCACAGTGTGCTCTATTGGATGTCACAGTGAACAGCACTGAATAGTTCTATTGACTATTTCCACAACTAATTGTTGTAATTTAAAATGGTGAAAACATCTGGAATAGTAATGAGCCTTAGACCTTATGCACTGTCAGATTCTCACAGAGATAACCCTCTGGCACAACCTGATGGATATTTAAGCCTTATGTTTGTTCTCAGTGAAAAGGGGGGAGGGCAGGGGGGAGGGAGGAGGAAAGGTGTTTTTAACTTGTTTATATTTTCACAGTGTTCTAATCTGCTAGTGATGGACAATAAATTATATTAATCTCTATTTTATCTGTTTTTTTTTTTTTTTTTTTTTAAATAAATATAACAAATTAGACAAATCTGTTTTTATTATTTAATCTCTGCATATTAATGTCCAGTTTTGGTTGTGATGGTGATTGGTGAGCTGGATTGGATCTCTGTCTTATCTAAACCCTTGAACCCTTTTTCATCATATTTTTTCCCCCTGTTATTTTGAGAAGGGGGATTGAGAATGTGGTGTGGTGGAGTTTAGCTACCCATCAGTGTGAAACCACCACATTTTTCTTCATCTGTGTAGCAGAATTTCTGCATAGATTTTCTGTGTATTAAACAGCACCTGTAGTTTGACTCATGTTTAAAATCTATAAAAGCAGCTCCTTCCTTCTGACGTGATAAGGCTACTGCTATTGGACTTAAAGAAGTGGTAGCTGGCAGATGTCCCCCGTTTGCTTTGCAGTCTCTTAGAAATCCTTTTTCCTGTAGATTGAAAGAATTCTGAATTATATTCTCTGATATATTCCCCATTTTTCTTTCTTGCTAGAAAGAAGATGGGCATTTGAGTCAGAGTGCTAGTGATGATGGATAAGAAAGATGGCTGTGTGTGTGGTGTGGATAAATTCTTCCATTAAAGTGATAATGATTTTATCCATTGCAAATGCTGTGTCTGTTTACTGTCTTTTAAGTGCCAATGGACTCAGGCTGTTAGAAGAAAGCCATCATCTAGTAAGAAAAAAACACTAACATACATATAAAGATAAGTTTAAATCTAAATATCTAAGTGTCCACATTATCTGAGTTCTCCTGCTAGATCAAGATCTACTTGGCAGAGGGCTTTGGCCTCCTGTCATGGCTTTTAGAAGTCCAGAGAAACTGTAAGTTCACCTATGGAGTCATTTCAGTGCCCAGCTGGGAGCACCTCAGAAAATGACACATCAAAAGCCAGGGCTCCTAGTGAGCCTGTAAGCTTAGAGGGCCAAGGATACTTTGAATTACATTTTTTGGACTTACACATGTTCAGCTCACCTAAACCAAGTTCTGAGTTTCACTATTTTTTCCTGTATTCAAGTCCAAGAAGTTAGGCCAGGCAGATTTTTTTTTTTATTATTATTATTATTATTATTATTATTATTATTTTAATAAAAGAATACTTCATTAGTAAGTTTTATTTTCTGGACCACTACAGCTTATACGTAGGAATTTATTCTAGGCAACAAGATGCTGAACTAAATGAGGATTGTCTAGGAAACTGTAAATCGAGGGGAATTTCTCTTTTAGTGGGAAGAAAAGATTAAATATATGTTTCATTTTGCTTATTATTTGCAATAGAAGTTCAGGGGAAAACTTCATCTAATATGCTGTATCTCAATTGCACTTCATGTTGTTCCCATAATCTTAATAACAGCAACAAAAGCAACAACAAAAGTGAGAAGATTAGGTAGTTTTTCACCTCAGAAAAGAAACAGTTTGTTAACTAAAGGAGAATGGAAATTAGGTAGTGGGAAACAAGCAAATAGGGATTGATGTTAGGTCATTCAAACAACACAAACCTGACACACCAGCTTCACTAGGGCAGAAATTGGGCATAAAGAACTGCCTTATAGCAGTGTCCCAGATGGCATAGCAACTGCCTGTGGTTCAGGCACACTTGTTCCATGGCAAAATGCATGGATCTATTGGTGCCTTTTTGTATAACTAAATGAGAATTTCAGAAATAAAAATGTTTTTGGAAATATTTGTGGAAAGATATATTATTCAACAGACCATGATTTAGAAAGAAAATAAGGAAAAATAATTCTGGTAAGATCAAGGTATTTTTACATTTTGTTTCTTGAAGTAAATTTTTTAAAGTGTTTTTCATCTAAGAAATCTGTGGAATATTTAACTTCACTTGACATCACATGTCTGTCTGGATTTTTACCTTCATTATTAAAGTTTTTATGTTCCATGTCCAAGCAAGGCAAAACTGTAAAGGAATGCCCTATACCATGGGAACAATGGGTCCAGCACAGCTTAGCACATATGGGGAACTGCAGGTGAGGTAAGCAGAGCCAACAGGCACACAAAGTGGACAGCTAATGGCATCTCAACCTTATGCCACTAAATTCACTTGACTTTCCTTTCAACTCAAAGATAAACTAGTTATTGTCAGGAGTATGTGCTTATGCTATTATACCACTTGTTTTAGGAGCCATAACAATCTTTTTATTTCCATTACTTTATACTTGCATGTTTAGGAGATCTTCAGGTGCTTGGTACATATTCATTTTCTTCCCTCAGGCTTTCACCTGAATCAGGAAAGAAGAAAAGTGGGGCTAAAGGGACAGAAGCTTATCCACCACATAGCTACAAGTTTCATTATGTTTAGAAATCCTTGCCTTGCCAATTTCCATTTTCAAGAATTAGAAATGGGATCCTTACACTGCAGTCCCATGTCTTTGGTGTGTTCACTATCAGCTGAGTATCAGTATCTAGGTCGGTAGTCTGAGAGACCCATTTACCATCCAACACTAGTTACAATGCAGTACACAGCAACTAGAAAAAGCTCCTGCTCTGAAACATATAGTTCAGGGACTTGTGAAGAACACTCCCATCACTTCTCACAAATAACAAACAGCCCTGGTGAAGAGGCCAGGAGCAGCCAGCTCAGCAGCTGATAACTGTACTCCCGAGTTTCATTTCTGGCAGCTTAGAGCATCAGTAGGTTTGAGTTACAGCCACAATGGCATTTTTGGATGCAGAGCTGGTATGAAGAACCAGCCTGAGCTCATTCAGTTTAGGCTACGCATTAGGATTCAGTTTAGGCTACGCATTAGGATTAGCAGAGCAAATACGACCTTAGGAGCAACATTTGTTTTGAGCCACCTTGCCAGATATTCATTAAAGCCAGAGACATTACATGGGGGCAGTTAGCATATGGGCTGGCATTTCTGGGTCTCCCCCCAGCCCCCCTGCTCCTGCGTGGGCTCCTCTCCATGGGCTGCAGCTCCGGCCCGGGGTCTGCTCCTGCGGGGGCTCTCCATGGGCCGCAGCCTCCTCCAGGCCACATCCATCTGCTCCTGCGTGGGCTCCTCCACGGGCTGCAGCGTGGAGATCTGCACCATGTAGGACCCATTGGCTGCAGGGGGACAGCCTGCTCCACCATGGGCCTCTCCCTGCACAGGCTGCAGGGGAACTGCTGCTACGTGCCTGGAGCACCTCCTGCCCTCCTGCTGCGTAGACCTTAGGGTCTGCAGGGCTGGTTCTCACTTCTCTCGCTTCCCAGCTTCTGGTGTGCAGTACTTTTTTTGGGCCCCTTTCTTAAATCTGCTTTCACAGAGGTGCAAACAACTTTGCTTATTGGCTCAGCTCTTTGTAGCGGCAGGTCCCTTTGGAGCCAGATGAAACTGTCCCTTATGTAACATGGGGCAGCTTCTGGATTCTACCATATACACCATATACATGTATACAGACTAAAAAGGTAATCAAGTGTGTCTGATTTTTCTTGTATGAAAGAGGACAGAGGGAGGGAGGAAGTGATTAATACGTATCATACTTTAATTCTACCCCGCTCTGTTAGGTTATTTCTTACCTAAACATATATATATATATATTTGTTAGAAATAAATAATACAAGGATGGGGCATTTAAAAAGCTGCACAATTATTTTTGTTGTATTACAATACATCATTATGGAGTGTTAATTCATAATTAGGTAATCTATGATGTGCTATCATATCAGAAGTCTTCCTGAGTCCAGATTATTTTAATCATTACAGAAGAATACTTGTATCTGGTACAGCAACTGACAACACCAATTCCCTTCCAAAGAAAGACCCTGCGGGGAAAAGTCAGACTTTGCACATAAGATTGTGCTGATCTCCCTTCTTTCTCTCATTACCTCAGGCTGTCCATTGCAGAGGAGAGAACGGAAGTCCTTGGATTCCACAGCCCTGTCTCCTATTGGATTTAATATTCCTTCCTTCCTCCCTCCACTGTTAAAAAGCTGTAGGCTGTAATTTACAAAAGAAAAGAAAAGAAAAGAAAAGAAAAGAAAAGAAAAGAAAAGAAAAGAAAGAAAAGAAAAAAGAAAAGAAAAGAAAAAAAAGAAAAGAAAAGAAAAGAAAAGTTTATCTAGCTATAAAAAAGCTTACTGAAAGGGAAGTCCATAGAGTTCAGATAACATCTTTTCATCTTTGTTGGGCAGTATAGATTTATGTTCTACTCTTAACTTCAAAAAGATAAATGAACAAAATATTTCATGTTGTTTAGGATCAGTACGTTTCAGTTTTATTCAGTGGTTTCTCTCAATTGCCACTGAACGCAGTTGTCATTTTTCAACTCATTTTGTAAATTATGTATTTCTTACATATTACCAGTTCTGTTTTGTGCTTAACTTCCATGATATGTGGTGTGGCTATCTCAAAACATGGACTTGGGTAGATAAAACTTTGCATTTAAAACGTGAGACAAAGGAGAATGAATCATCATCTATGTACTAAAGCTGTTATCTAAAGAGTGGGTTTAAATAGAGCTAATGAGGAGTCAGAAACAAAATATTTACCTGGTAAAAAGAGAAAGAAAAAACATTTTCAAAATCAGAAAATAATTTGAAAGAATATCAGTCAAGAGATTTGAAAAAAATAAAAAATAAAGACATATAATATGTCATCATTATGTCACAGACATTAATTAATGCTTCCTTTGTACTCTCTCAGAAGATTGTATTTATGAAAACATGTCAGAATCCCAAAGGAATATTAGAAAATAAATGCCAATGACCTCTGATAGAGAAATATTGACTGCTCTGCTTTCCATTAGGTATTATCAGAAGCTTTTTTCCTACACTTTTATTTTCAAATGAGAATAGTATTGCATAATCTTGATTGTAAAATATAAAAATAATAATAATAATAAAACTACACCTGTGGAAAATATTCATCAAACTTATAAAAAAACAATAATATTATTTTCTGTATTTCAGTCCTGAAATAATCAGAGAATGAATAGGGACCAAGGTCCTTGACTACCTTGGTGAGGACCCTGATCACTGATTTTTGAAGCATCCTTGGAGTGGAGCACATACTATGTGCTCTCAGCCTTCCAGACACTGTTCCAGTATATGTTCACTAATGTGAAGTAAACAATGTTTCAAATTACTCGTATATAAATATTTATTTTAAAATATAATTAAATATTTTAATTATATATATATATATATATATATATATAATTTTATTTAAATTTAAATAATAAATAATTTTAAAATAAAGTGATAGAAAGTGAAACTATCAAAAAAAGAAGGAAAGCATCTTACTACATTGTGGTGCTGGTGATTTGGATGTTTAGCTGGAGGAAAAAAAAAATGAATTCAAATCTACTGACCCAGCAGACAGCACTGAACCCAGATCTATCTCAGACAATTTTCTTGAGCTGCCAGACAAGTAAGGCCAAAGAAACAGCTTTGTTTCCGTATAAAAATATGCATGCCTGTGTATAATCAAACTGTCTGCATATAACTTTTCAATCTGTGTAAGTTAATATATTCAAACAAAAAATGCTTTACTGAAACATTTCTGACTGTCTCTGTTAAATATTTTACATAAATAACCCACCTAACACGTATCTGTCAATACTGGTAGATCCATACACGTTACTGAAGATTAAATACACTTAGGGGTCTTACTTCCAGAAAGTTTACTATTGAGTGAGTTTGCATATCTTTAAGTAAAATTTCCAGTGCAGTTTATAGAAGTTTTGTGTTAGTAAGGACAGTGGGAATTAACCCACATATTCTGTGCTGTAAGTTGAGGGCTTTATATGAACATGTAAGTAATTTTATTAATTTATTTATGTGAAGGTTATTCTTCTTTCTGTAGAACACAGTTCAGATGCTTAAATTTATTTTTGATATATTCTTCACTAGTAATTTTTCTATTGTCATTTAGTCTCACCTATAACAAATTCTGCAGAGTATGAAACTTTATTGAAATGACATTTTACAGAGTCCCATGCAATTTAATTAAACTCCTGGCAGTTTTAGTAATATTTTAATAAGGACAAAAGAATTGCTAGAAGCTTCTAGTCAAGATTTACTTTTGTAAGAA
Organism: Oxyura jamaicensis; assembly: GCF_011077185.1. NCBI lineage: Eukaryota > Metazoa > Chordata > Aves > Anseriformes > Anatidae > Oxyura > Oxyura jamaicensis. Next base: position 56,309,588 of record NC_048926.1, on the reverse strand, counting down.
CCACAGTCTAGATTAAAATGTTCTAAAAACCTTAATGCTACGAAAACATTTTCAACTGACAGTAAAATTAATGCCGCTTAGAAAAATAGATACATTCCATATTACAACTTTGTCCAGTGTCGGAATGTCTTTAGGGATGCCAAGAAATTTGCAATGGTCATATGTCTGCTATGAACTTGGTCCTTTGTTGTTGTTGCTTTCTCCTTTTTTTTTTTTTTTTTTTTTTTTTTCCTTTCTCATTTAGGCTACAATATACAAAATTAAAAAACATTCTAAATTTTTCACTCACTTCTTTTGGCTACAATGAGCAGCAAAGCTATAAAGACCTGAAAGTAGATAGTTGCCTTAGCAAGTATACATGGTTTGAGCTAGGCTTATATGCCTTGTTTTTATGACCTGGTCTGTATGGATATGCCTATGCTAGTAAATTAGGTAACACTCAGGATTATTTCCTGCACTGAAATGTAGTCATCTATGAGGACATCACCTGGTGTGGTTTTGATAAATGTCACCTGAAATATTGTAAAGCATCAATTCAGAACTCTGAGCACACTTGGGCTATCCCTATGCCTCCAACCAGCCTATTCTGGTAGATGAGGTCTAATAAGCATTAATGGACATCCCATTTCAGTCAGAGCTCATGCTTGTGTGCATTTCTGGGCACAGTTAATCGACTAGCATGGACACAGCTTTAGCATATTTAGTATATTTAGCTCAGGAATGCTGTGCTTGTTACAGTCACCTCTTGACTTCTCTGTAGCAACATCCTGAAATCTGACTTTCAAAGACTAATAGGAAACAACGAACTACTATTTTCTGTACACAAAATGTTTCTTATGGTTTATTATTACATATTGGCAGGCACATGTGTGTAAATTTGAGTCTATTATAGACTCTTAAAATTCAAACAGTAGCAGTACCTGCAAAGAACGTTCTTATTAGGTATCTTTTACCTAAAAATTTGACTTCAGAAAAAATGTTTATGGCCTCTTTTTAGTTCATAGTCTCTAGCTTATGCCTGAGTACATTGATATGCCAAAATTGGCTGAGAAAATAAAAAGGCCTAAGAGTGGGTTAGAACTAATTGAGTTTTACTCATGGTTCAAGTAGTGAGATTTCAGTGCAAAAGAATTACCAGCATTTTTAAATTATCCTTAAGGTTTTTCGACCAATATAATTGGAAAGGAAAGAAATACAATAAGAAAAGAAGCACAAGAAGGCAAGGTGTGAATTGTATATAAACATGTCTTGCTTGGGTTCTGGAAAAGACCTTGCAAAGATATAGTGACTTCACAGGTACACAGCTTCACGTACCTCCCTGAAAAAAAAATGGCCAGAGTTTGTAAGAGCAAATGAGAAACTCCTCATCAACACTTATTTGACTCTGATCTTTATTTATTCATTTGTTTATTTAATTCTCATTCACCACATAGCAAAATAATTCACAATGCCTTTTTTCCAAACTTAGGAAAGAACAGCATTTGACTTTTACTTGGGCTGAGGACTGTTTTAAGTAGTTTCTTCTCTCCAAAATAAAGAGGATACACTTTCACATAAATAAAATTCAGACTCAAAAGGCTGATTGCCAGTCTTGCTTACAAACTCACTTTCAGGTTGACTGTACTCAGGTATACCACATTTCTATGTCCCAGTCTTCTTGATCTTCAAAATCTCAGCTTCTTGCTATTGAAAAAGGAGGAAGCATACTTGATCAGGACTTTCTATTCAAAAAGATAGATTCAACAGGGTGCTTAAGTGCATCTTATTATTGGAATCCTCAACAGAACTGAGTGAGTGTGAGGCACTTACTTCTCAGTAAGTCCAACACTCAAACCCTAATGGAGAAATTTAATGTAATGCAAGACGGTGTTAAACAGCACTGGGAATAAAAATTTTGCTTGCATAAATTTTATCAGTCCCCAAAGAGTCATAAAATACTTTTTAAAGCTGTTATGCTTCCGAAGTGTATAAAACATAATAGACAGTCCATTTATATTGCATCGTCTTCATGTGTTAGTTGAGAACAGAGTCAAGTTAGTTTATGAGGACAGTAAAGAAAAATTAATTCTGCATCATAAAAATGTTATCACAGTATTTGTTTCATTAACAGTTCAATTTACTATGCTTATCTCAGAAAAACAATAATTAAGTCTGGAGGAAAAAAATCCACTCTGTTTTACAAGAAACCAGTTATTAATAGTTCTTAAATTAAAAATAAGGCAGAAAACAAAATTATGCCAATTTTCTCATATTTTGTCCAAATGTTTTCTTGGAAATGGGCAAGGGTTTGGTGCAAAATAAAAATCAGCATATCACTGTTCAGCAGCGTTCTCAACATTTTTCCCAATATTTTCCCAACATTTCTCATTGTTTGGTACATTTAGTCAAACTTCGGTTCCAATGGCATTTAAAAGGAAATCCACAAATTATAAAAGGAATATCTGTCCCTTCATTTCAGAAAACAACAAAGTTATCTATCCCAACAGTGGAAATTATCATTCAGACTATCATCTATGAAACTGTAATGGTCTTGTAAAATTGTCATTTCCTGTTGTTTCTGAGAGATATGACTATGTTTTTCTTTGCCATAGGACAATCATGGCCATGAGTTTACTATAAAAATCACTGGGGCACTAGGATAGTAAAATTATCAGAGGTAATATGCAATCAACTTAATTTTGAATGCAAAACTCAGAAAAAAAAGAAAAAAAAAAAATAGACCACAAGCACTGCAGAAGAGAATGTGTTTCTGCAAGAATTTTCCAGAATTACCTTACAATAAAAGAGTAAGTGCAGATTGAAAATTCAACACTACTGATGGAATTTCCTACTTTCTGTAAAATGAAAGTCAACCACACAGAGAGAGATATAAAGCTACAAGGGACATATACTAGGGAATGGAGATCTCTTTGCAAAATGTTAAAAAAAAAATATAAAAATAAAAATCAATTCACAAGTGCATATGTCTTTACTGATAAGCTAGATGTAAATTTCCCCACAGGTCCCTGAATTCTGTACTTTTGACTCTCTGTGTATCCTCAGGCACCAAAACTTATATTCACTTAAGAAATCCTCCTTGATCTTCTCTGAACTCATAAGGAGATTAGTAGCTGCTTCTAGGCAAGAAAGCAAATAAGAGATTTAATAAAGTGCTTTAAATGAATTCTGAGATGACAAAATAGTTGCCTGGCAGATTCTTACACACAGAATGCAGAGGTGTTCT
>NC_048926.1:56304283-56306265 GCF_011077185.1 Oxyura jamaicensis | reverse complement strand
TTATTATGTTTTATTTTATTTATTTTATTATTTTATTTGATTTGTTTTATTTTACTTTATTTTACTATATTTTATTTTATTATGTTACTTTATTTTCATTTATTTTTATTTCATGTTATTATCTTACTGCCTAAAAGTTTCATGCTTTCACTTCTCTATCAGGCTAAGCAAGGTGTGGCAAGAGACAAATCTCTAGGATTAAATCACGTATGGCATTGTGAGAAAACTAGACCACTGGCTAGAGTTCTTGTTAGGAGGTCACAGTCCTTAATCACGGAGAGGAGAGGTGCAGAACACATTTGTAAATGGTTTATATCTATTCCTTAAGATGGCTTCAAATTAAATGCTTGTTTACTTGTTTCGTCAGAACTAAAGAACAGAACTCTGAAGAAGCCACACTGCTCTCAGCTCTGGACAGTCTGTTTAACTAGTTTGGGGACATGGTAGGGTATGGTAATCTGGGGCACATCAGAAGTACCCATATATTTAAGGAATGAGGTTTCTTTTAGATGCTGGCTATGACATTGTGGTGGTTTTACTTGGGTGGGTGGCCGATCTCCACCACAAACACTCTCTTACTCCCCCTCCTCAAAGAGGAATGGGGAGAAAATACAATGAAAGAGGTTCAAAGGTTGAGATAAGGACGAGGAGATCGCACAGTAATTATCATGATGGGCAAAACAGACTCAGCGTAGGGAGATAGTAAGATTTATTACCTTTTACTAACAAGCTAGAGAAGTGAGAAACAAAGGAAAGAAACTAAAAGTACCTTTCCCCCCATCCACCCTCTTCTACCTACCCCCACCCGAGCAGTGCAGGGGAATGGGGGAATGGGGGTTATGGTCAGTCTATAGCAATTCTTCTCTGCCGCTCCTTGTCAGTCACGCTCATCCCCTGTGCTGTGGGGTCCCTCCCACGGGATGTAGTCCTTGGTGAACTGGCTTCCCCCAGGCAGCAGCTCTTCAAGAACTGCTCCAGATATGGGTCCGTACCACGGGGCCTATCACTCAGGAGCAAACTGCTCCAACCTGGGTCCCCCACGGGCAGCAGCTCCTGCCAGGTCACCTGCTCCTGCACAGTCTCCTCTCCACGGGCTGCAGGTCTGGCCCGGAATCTGCTCTGGCAGGGGTCTTCCACAGGCCACAGTCTCTGTTGGTTCAGGTCCACCTGCTCCACAGTGGTCTCCTCCATGGACTGTAGTGTGGGATCCTGCTCCACCATGGTACTCCATGGACTGCAGGGAGACAGCCTGCTTCACCATGGTCCTCACCATGGTCCTCACCTGCAGGCTGCAGGGGACTCCTGCTCCAGGGGCTGGAGCACCTCTCCTTCTTCACTGACCTTGGCACCTGCAAGGCTGTTCCTCACTCCTCTCACTCTCCCAGCTGCTGTGTGGCACAGTGTTTTTGTTTGTTTGTTTGTTTGTTTGTTTTCCTGTCTTAAATATGCTCTCACAGAGGATAAAACAACATCACTTATTGGCTCAGTTCTGGTCAGGAGTGGGGCCCTTACTAAACCTAGGGCATCTTCTAGATACTTCTCACAGAAGCCGTACCTATGGCCCCCTGATACCAGAACCTTGCCAAAAAAAAACAGTACAGGCATCTGTCTACACCATGCTCCCAACCTGGATCTGCAAAGTATACCACAGATCAATAAACCCAGTGTTGGGTAGGGGCATAAGTCACTGCAACTCTATACAACTGTGAGAAGAAAGGAGGAGAGAGATTCTGTCTAACAGTCTTTAAGACTGTGTGAGTTGCAGAAAAAAACTAGCGTGGTTTGAGGTTGTAGAAATTGTAATATTCACTCACTTAAACTGAAGAGTCAACTTGGCTCTTGAGCACAAGGATCTTCTGCTTTTAATGCCAGAAGCTTTAAATTGGAAAACAAGTAACTTTTCCCTTCCCTTCCCTTCCCTTCCCTTCCCTTCCCTTCCCTTCCCTTCCCTTCCCTTCCCTTCCCTTCCCTTCCCTTCCCTT
>NC_048926.1:56275671-56294283 GCF_011077185.1 Oxyura jamaicensis | reverse complement strand
TATGGGCTGCTGCAGGGAAAGTTAACATCCCAGCCAGACCCAGTACAGGGACATGTATGTCATGTCTCTGCCAGATGCTGTGGTTGCCAGGGAAAATAAGATGTGACTTTGTCTGGTGGAAGAATAGCTGAAAGGATGGTAGCAGCACAGTGGAGGTGTCCCTAAGGCCAAAATATGTAATCAACTCACCAATTCTTTACTAGACATGCACTTCCCCCTTCCCCCTCCCAAAAACCCAACAGCAAAATCAAACCACCACCAACAACAAAAGCAACAACCCTCCACTCCCTGATTAAGAACAAATCTCATTTCATATTTTTAGCTGCCTAAAGTGAAAAGTTTTAATCAGAATCAAGAGTTTTGTGGCTGTTTCCATATGGACACTGTGGTCACCCAAATACATAGATCGTGAGTGAAAATGTTGACCAACATTTAGAGTGTATAATATAATAATTAGTATATTTTTAATATAACTTCTAAACCAGATGTGTACTTACACATACTGTGAACTCTGATATAGTGGCTGCAGTTAGATGTAAACATGGAACAATGTGCTAATACCTGCCATATAATAAATCAAAATAAATCTTGATCACAGGAAAACAATATTTGAAAGGGTAGGAAATGATACAGTCCTATTTTCATCTTTCTGAACACAGCAATCTTATCTGATACTGGAAATGTTGACTGAATTGCCCTTTCTTCCATTCCTTCCAAAGCATCTACTGAGTGCTTAGTAAGAGGTGTGGATAGAATAAGAGTGGAAGAGTAGCAGATCCCTATTTGCCTATTTGACTTGCATATACTCTTGATTCTGCTTTTGTTCATCTTATGACCTCTAACATTAGGTGTTCAGAGTCAATCTGCAGCAAACAGACTACTTGGATTAACATAAGTACAATGAATAATCACAATAAAAAATGAATAAGGCTACAAAAAAGGCCTGAAATTATAAATCTTCTTTTAGCTGGAATTCACTGAATTGGGGAAGCTAGGAATATTCTTTACAAAGTGAATATGTGAACTGATGCATGAGAAATAATTCTCTTATTTGCTTGACATTCTTAATTCAACTCACAGGGAAAGAAATGTAAGTTTTAGCAGTCTCAGGATAATCTTGATTTCAATAAAGTCATGTCAGCCAGTAATATGACTCCAGAGATGCTGAAAAATGATATCATATATCAGAAGCCCATCCTTTCAATTTCCTATGAAAACAAATTTTGAAAAAATAGCTGAAGCTGATTTCAGGAGTCATATAGAAAGTATATGTTGTGTAAGACAATTGAGAAAGTTAGTGAATGAAAGTTCATTTTCTTCATTTCTCTTAAATGAGGAAGTGTGAAATATCTGAAAAGTTACATTCCTTCTTTCTTGCTTTAGTGGACTCATTTAATGAAACAGGGAAACAATTCTTTCTGAAGTGAGCATGCTCTGCAGTCATTGATTTTTTGTATATTTTTGTTAACTGCCTCCAGAGAGGTTCTATGTTTTTCTGCCATTATATTCTAACAGATGAGATCCCATAGGAGAGAATTCAGATATTGAAGTGCACTGGAAGAAAAACAGGAATTTCAGGAACATCCTCTTGTAAAGTTTTTCTCAACCTTCCATGGCTCAGAAATAGTATTCAGCCAGTTAGTAGTGTTTCAGACTTGGCATGTTAGGTTATCTGGCCTGTCAGATTTACCTTTTCAGATTTTTGGTTCATTTAGATGAAAAAAGCTCAATTTTTGAGTACCAAAAAATGCAGTGAAAATTCTTTGCATTCTAAACCCCTGTGGAGGTTTTCGTACTTGCAAGAATTTTGCAATATATGGATTTGTGCTAGAGCATATAACCAGGATCTAGTTTATTTGAGGAAGTGAGAATTTCTGAAAATTTTCTTCACCACCTTCTTATTTTGAGGCATTACCATTATGGAAAACCCTTTTGGTTCGCTGCATGCTTGCAGAGGGACTCAAGGTTGGCTCAGAAACCTGGGTAATTCACAGAAGCAAAGCTAGAAGAAACTACAACAGCAGATACACTGCCTTCAAGCTCCACAAACCAAATAGTTTTCATACACTTCATCAGACATTTAAGTAGCAAATGTTCTACTCCACTGCATTCACAAATACTAATAAGTGATGCAACTATAAACAATAAGGAATAAGTTGCAATAAACAATCCTCTTTTGATAGTCCAAAGTGGCAGAGATGATATTGGAGAGAGAAGCCTGAAGACTATCAAATGGGGCTTTAGGGGACTGGGACAATTAGTAGATGAAGCGGGAGTACAGGTCGTGCTTACCTCCATCCCTACAGTGACAGGGACAGATACAGAGAGGACTCGGAAAGCCCATCTGATAAACAGGTGGCTCAGAGGCTGGTGCCAAATCATATTCTTTTTTTTTTTTTTTTTTTTTTTGTTTTTTGGACCACGGGGTGTTTTACTTGGCACCTGGCCCACTGACTGCAGATGGGTCCCACCTGTCTCAAAGGGGAAAACAGACACTAGCGCAGGAGCTGGAAGGGCTCATTGAGAGGGCTTTAAACTAGGTAGGAAGGGGGATGGGGACAGGGTGGGAATAAGGCTCATTAGAGGTGTGCCAAGGGGAACAGTGGCAGGGTCAGGGGAGCAGGCAATGGACCAGCTGAAGTGCATCTACACTAATGCATGCAGCATGGGCAACAAACAGGAGCTGGAAGCCATTGTGCAGCAGGCTAGCTATGACTTCATCACTGAAACATGGAGGGACCACTCCCATGACTGGAGTGCTGCAATGACTGGCTATAGGCTCTTCAGAAGTGACAGGCAACACAGCATGAGTGGTGGTGTGGCTCTCTATATTAGAGAGTGTTTTGATGTTGTTGAACTCGAGACTGAGACTGGGAATGATAAGGTTGAGTCCCTATGGGTTAGTATTGGCAGGAAGGCCAACAAAGTAGGCATCCTGGATGGGGTCTGTTACAGATTGCCAAACCAGGATGAGGAGACAGATGAGGAATTCTACAGGCAGCTGGCAAAAGTTGCAAAATCATAAGCTCTTGTCCTCGTGGGGGATTTCAACTTCTCAGACATATCCTGGACATGTAATACAGCTTAAAGGAAGCGGTGAGCGTGGAAGATGGTTTACTGATGCAGGTGGTTAGTGAGCCTACCAGGGAAGGTGTCCCACTGGACCTTCTGTCCACTAACAGAGAAAGACTGGTGGGAGATGTGGTGGTCGGGAGCTGTCTTGGGCAGAGTGACTACAAAATGGTAGAGTTCTCTGTTCTTGGAGAAGTCAGGAGTGGGACCGGTCTTGGACTTCCAGAGGGAAGACTTTGAGCTGTTCAGGACATTGGTTTTCAGAATCCCTTGGGAGGCAGTCCTGAAGGGCAGAGGAGTCCAGGAAGGCTGGACACTCCTCAAGAAAGAAATCTTAAAAGCTCAGGAGCGGTCTGTCCCCACATGCCCAAAGACGAGGCGGCAAAGAAGAAGACCAGCCTGGCTGAAAAGAGAGTTATGGCTAGAGCTTAGGAAAATAAATAAATAAATAAATAAATAAAAGAGGGATTACAATCTTTGGAAAAGAGGGCAGGCCACTCAGAAGGATTATAAGGATGTTGTAAGGCTATGCGGGGACAAAATTAGAAAGGCCAAAGCTTATCTGGATCTCAATCTGGCTACTGCTGCTAAAGACAACAGAAAAAGTTTTTATAAATACATAAACACGAAAAGGAGGACTAAAGAGAATCTCTATCTTTTACTGGATGCAGGGGGAAATTTAGTGACAAGAGATGAGGAAAAGGCTGAGGTGCTTAATGCCTTCTTTGCCTCAGTCTTTGGTGGCAGGACCAATTGTTCTCTAGATACCCAGGACCCTGAGCTGATAGAAGGGGATGGGGAGTAGGATGTGGCTTTCACAATCCACGAGGACCTGGCTGCGACCTGCTATAGCACTTAGATGTATGCAAGTCGATGGGGCCAGATGGGATCCACCTAAAGGTACTGTGAGAACTGGTGGAAGAACGGGCCGAGCCACTTTCTATCATTAATCAGCAGTCCTGGCTATCAGGGGAGGTCCCAGTTGACTGGTGGTTAGCAAATGTGACACCCATCTACAAGAATCTACAAGAAGGGCTGGATGGTTGACCCAGGAAGCTATAAGCCTGTTAGTTTGACCTCAGTGACATGTGGCACTTTCAGATCAACCAGGTGATAAGGCCCAGTCAGCATGGGTTTATGAAAGGCAGGTCCTGCTTGACGAACCTGATCTCCTTCTATGACAAAGTGATGTGCTTGGTGGATGAGGGAAAGGCTGTGGATGTGGTCTACCTTGACTTCAGCAAGGCTTTTGACACCGTTCTCCACAGCATTCTCCTCAGGAAACTGGCTGCTCATGGTTTGGACTGGTGTACACTTCAATGGGTTAAACACAGGCTGGGTAGCTGGACCCAGAGAGTCATGATGAATGGAGTTAAATCCAGTTGGAGGCCGGTCACTAGTGGAGTCCCCAGAGGGCTCAGTACTGGGGCTTGTTCTCTTTAACATCTTTATCAATGATCTGGATGAGGGGATTGAGTGCACCCTCAGTAAGTTTGCAGATGACACCAAGTTAAGTGCGTGTGTCGATCTGCTCGAGGGTAGGAAGACTCTGCAGGAAGATCTGGACCGATGCCTGAGGCCAACAAGGCCTGGTTCAGGTTCAACAAGGCCAAGTGCCGGGTCCTGCACCTGAGGCACAACAACCCCATGCAGTGCTACAGGCTGGGAAATGAGTGGTAAGAAAGCTGCCTGGCAGAGAAGGACCTGGGAGTATTGGTTGATAGTCGGCTGAATATGAGCCTGCAGTGTGCTCAGGTGGCCAAGAAGGCCAGCAGCATCCTGGCTTGCATAAGAAACAGTGTGGCCAGCAGGGCTAGGGAAATTATTGTCCCCCTGTACTCAGCTCTGGTGAGGCCGTACCTCAAGTACTGTGTTCAGTTTTGGGCCCCCGCTACAAGAAGGACACTGAAGTCCTTGAGCGAGTCCAGAGAAGGGCAACGAAGCTGGTGAAGGGTCTGGAGAACATGTCTTATGAGGAGTGGCTGAGGGATCTGGGGTTGTTCAGCCTGGAAAAAAGAAGGCTCACCTTACCGCACTCTACAGGTACCTTAAAGGAGGCTGTAGGGAGGTTGAGGGTTGGTCTATTCTCCCATGTGCCTAGTGAAAGGATGAGCGGGATGGGCTAAAGTTGTGCCAGGAGAGGTTTAGGTTGGATGTTAGGAAGAACTTCTTTACTGAAAGGGTTGTCAGGCATTGGAATAGGCTGCCCAGGGAAGTTTTTGAGTCACCATCCCTGGAGGTCTTTAAAAGACGTTTAGATGTAGAGCTTCGGGATATGGTTTAATGGAGGATTTGTTAGTGTTAGGTCAGAGGTTGGACTCGATGATCTTGGAGGTCTCTTCCAACCTAGATGATTCTGTGATTCTGTGAAACAATGATATTACAGTCATGAGAAGACATGGTTGAAAGTGAATTCCTGCCTAGTCATTGCAGTCCTCCCTCAAGTTACTTACGGTATCAAAAATAGTTCACTTCTACTACCTTTCCACTCATTGTTTACTGCTTCACAACTGAATGATATTCTGTGCCTTATTAGTCTGATGGCAATAAATCTTTTAATTTTCTTTGGCTAGCATTGTACAGTAATTTATTGAGTAGCATGTGTGGGTTTTTTGTTTGTTTGTTTTTTCATTAATCTTGTATTTTTTCCATTCAATGTGCTCATAAATGATAAAGATTCACTCTCATATTGACATTTTGATTTCTAAAGAAGTCAGGCCCTTGTATTTTGTTCTTAGCATAACAAAATTCTATTCCTGTCATCTTAATAGCCATATTTTTTGCTGACCTGTTTACAATATCACAAACTGCAACTAATAGAAGAATAAAAATTATAATATCAAAATGACTTATGTTTAAATAAAATTAATTTACATACTTATGTTCACTATTTAGTAGTACATATAGCACTGTTGATGTGAGATGACCATCTATTTTTTTTTTTTCTTTTCTCTGCTTAAGGCATATTCATTTCTGCAACTACTTTTTTGATTAAATGCCCTGCAAAATTGACCTATAAGTACATATGCACACACATACACATATACATATATACACACATATTATTAGGCATTATATGTCTGTACTGGGTTTACGTGGCAAGGTTTTGGTAGCGCGGAGTTGCAGGGGTGGCTTCTGTAAGAAGAATATGAGATAAAGGCCCTGCTGCTGGCCAGAGCTGGACCAATAAGAGTTTTTGTTTATGCCTTTGTGAGAGCATATTTAAGAAAGGGGAAAGAAACAAAACAAAACAAACAAACAAAATAAAGCACTGCTGTTCAACAGCAGCTGGGAAATAGGAGTGAGAAGCAGCCCTGAAGCCCCACAGGTGAGTGTAGCAGGAGGGCAGGAGGTGCTCCAGGCATGCAGCAGCAGTTCCCTTGCGGTCTGTGCAGGTAGAGGCCCCTGCTGGGGCAGGCTGTCCCCCTGCAGCTCATGGGTCCCACAAGGAGCAGATCTCCACGCTGCAGCCCGTGGAGGAGCCCCCACTGGAGCAGGTGGATGTAGCCTGGAGGAGGCTGCGGCCCATGGAGAGCCCTCAAAGGAGCAGGCCCAGGCCGGAGCTGCAGCCTGTGGAGCAGGAGGGTCTGAGGAGAGCCCACACAGGAGCAAGGGGTCTGGGGGGAGCTGCCACCTGCCCGTGGGGGACCCGTGCTGGAGCGGTTTGCTGCTGGGGGATGGATGGACCCCGTGGTATAGAACCATGTGGGAGCAGTTCCTGGAAAGCTGCTGCCTGTGGGCAGCCCCTGCAGACTCAGTTTGGGAAGGACGGCATCCCGTGGGAGGAACCCCAAAGGAAGAAGGGGCAGAGAGTGACCGTGAAGGAGTGGTGGAGACTACTCTAAGTCTGTTTTTCCCATCACAATAATTGTTAAGTGATCTCCCCATCCTTATCTCAACCCTTGATCCCTTTGTATCTTATTTTCTCCCCCTTTCTCTTTGAGGAGGGGGAGTGATGGCTGGGATGGAGCTTGGCTGCCTACCAAAGTAAAACCACCGCACTATCAAAATTGAAAGTCAAGATTTGCAATTTTAGAAAGATTGTGTGATTTTCAAAGTACACGTGCTTAGTGCTTATATATAAATACATAATTTTGGTACTACAGTTCAGGTCTATATGAGGTAAACATCTGCCAGCTGTGTTTGTAAAAAGATGGGGAGATACTAATATAGAATTTAATACATTTAACTTGTGTAGGAAAGCAAAAAAAAAAAAAAAAAAACATTCAATGTCTTGGCACAATAAATGTCAATTTATTATTGCTTTATCATGACAATCCATAAGATTTGGCATGGAATTTGGTAATAGCTTCACCTAGCTCTATGGAAAAATAAAGTTGCATTGAGATTTTGCAGTAAATCTTATAGCTCTGCAAGTTGGCATTTACTACATATCCGTTCCATGATTTAGCACTTCTACTCCACATAATATTTCTTTTTCCAAATACTTACTTATATGCCATTTTAAAACAATTTATATTAGTGGCTTACTTTACTGCCTTTAGTAGTTGTTTGCACATATACTATTGTTACAGTTGCAATACTGTATTTAAACTCATGTCAGGATTTTTATGTTAAAATTATTTGCTCAGAAATATAGTTTTAAAAAGATCCTTTGAAGAACATGTAATGTGCAAAAAACAAACAAACAAAAAAACCCTATCTTTTAGGAAGACTCCTACTTTTCCATTTGTTATTTTTAATATTAAGAAGAGTATTTAAAATCAATTGCTAATGTTGCATGTATTTTAGATTTCGTTTCTGTGAATAATTGCTCAATTTGTCTCACCTTGGCTTTGCAATTCTTGCTCATACTAAATAATAGACTTTTTTTTTTATCTCTTACCACTGATTACACTGAGACTTCATGCAAATGAAAACATTCCAGTACTCTAAGACTGAAGCTTGCCTTTAGAATTAATAAAAACAATATAAAAATAGGTCTCTTTAGAGTCTTTGGAAATGAATGTGTATTAATGATTACTTACAGAAGTAATAGGTGCTGATATACCAAATGAAGAAAACCTAGATTTAAACAAGCAGTTTTTCTTAATGAGTATAAACTGACTGTAGTACATAGTTGAAGACTGAATGATGGAAGAACTTGGAAAAAATGTGTAGATTCAAATGCACAAAATCTCAGCATAGATGAGTATGGAAAGGACCTCTAGAGATCACCTGGTCAAGGCCCCTCTGTGCAAAGAGGGACACCTATAGCAGCTTGCCCAGGACCAAGTCCAAATGGCTTTTCAAGATCTCCAAGGAGGGAGACTTCTTAGCCTCACTGGGCAATCTGTGCTGGTGCTCTGTCACCCACACAGTAGAGAAATGCATCCTGATGTCCAGGGGGAACCTCTTATATTCTAGTTTGTGCCCATTGCCTCTTGCCTGGCAATAGGCACAACTGACAAGAGCCAGGCTCCATCCCCTTTATACCTTCTCTGGTGTATTTATACAGAGTGGTGAGATTCCACCCTGAGCCTTTTCTTCACCAGGCTGAACAGGCTCAGCTCTCTCAGCCTCTCCTTGTAGGAGAGGTACTCCAGTCCCATGATTGGGCCCACTATGTGGCCTTCTGTTGTACTCTTGCCAATGTGTCCATGTCTCTTTTGTACTGGGGTCCCAGAATTGGACAAAGTACTCCAGGACAGGCCTTACCAGTGCTATATAGACTGGACGGATAATTTCTCCTGTCCTGCTGAAGATTCTTAGCCTAAGTGCTAGCCTTCTTAACATCAAGGGCATATTGATGACTCGCGTTCAACTTGGTGCCTACCAGGACTCCTAGGTCTTTTTCTGTCAAGCTGCTCTCCAGGCCTTAAGGATGTCCTAATGCCAGGAGCTGTTCCTTCCTAGGTACAGGATTTTGCACTTCCTGTTGAATTTCATGAGTTACTTGTTAGCCTACATCTTCAGCCTGTTAAGTTCCTACTGAATTGTTGTGCAGCCCTCATGTTAGTCAGCCACTCCTCCTAGTTCATCTGAGAACTCCTTCCATGTCATCTGCAAGCATATTTCTAATAAAAAGCATGCTGTACTTAAAAAAAACAGTCTTCATTAATGAAAATAGAAAAGTCAATGAACCTAGAAAGAATGGAACCAACACCTGAAAAGTCTTTGTTTCATTGCTTTTTTGACATTTTGTGTAGTGTCAGCAAACTCACATAGGTTTAGACAATGTTGAGGTATCGAGCTTGCATGACAGAGTCTAGGATTGGCTTAATAATGCAAAAAAAATTTTTGAGGTATTTGACATTAAAAAGACATCAATTTAACATTAACTTTATAAAACTACAAAGAAAAAATGTCAAATGTGATTACATACTTTGTAATTACATTTATTTACAATTACAGTTGTGAATATAAATAACAAAGAAACAATATATATGACAGAATTAGATTAACTAGGTCACTTCATAGCTGAATCAAAATCTAAGATGTCAGTAGAAAGGTTTTATTTCCAGAGCTAATACAAAGAATTGAACTGCAGGGTTCTTGCTTGGATTACTGCACATTTATTAGGAAACTGAAGATAGAAAATAAGCAAAAAATTATAGCACCATCACATCCTTTGAAAACAATTTCAAAAGAATCTTCCCCTCGACTCTTTACTGCCTCTACATGAAGCAAGCTGTGCTTTTGATGCCTTCTGAATCTGCAACAAGGATAGCAAATAAATGTTATTTGGAGAAGGAAATATCAAAAGACATATTTTTCACAAAGATACCTGTCTAGACAGGGTTATATGTACTGATTAACACTAGGTTGTCTTGTTAAAAAATAATTTGTGGTCAATGTAAATTGAAAATTCAGTTAATACTACTTTCTCCAAAATTTTATAAGATCTACATCCTGTCTTTTGTTCCATTCCTTTTTCAGCTACAGTCTGAGACTCTAATTTCTCTAACTTTTGAATAAATTAGATCCTTGTGTGCTTGCATCATTTTGCCTAGTGATTTTTCCTTTGTTCCTTCACCAATTATATAATTTTAATTTACAATAACTCTGCTTCAAAGTATCTTATTGCAAATTAACTTCTCCAGAGATCCTTTTCCAAATCATTTTATATAGTACATCTCATTGCAAAATAATTTCTCATTTTAATTTAAAGTGAAAATAACTTTTTGTAAAATTATTTTCCATAGCACATCATGAACTACTTTATCTCTACTCCTCGTTACATTGTTCTCTCATAATTATATAAATATATATATATATATATATTAGTAGTCATTTGTTTCCACCAGACTTCTAGATGATTATAAAGCAAAAAGGTATTTTGCCTGTTTGATAAATGCTCTTGCTTCTAAAGTTACCCTGGTATTTACATTTATTGTTTTTAGGCAATACAAGTGAAACCTAATGAAGTATGCAACCTCAAAGCCACTGATCAAAACATTCTTAATGTCCTCAATTCTTATACTTTTCTTGTTTGGAGGATAAATGCATTTTTAGTGCTTAATTGCTTATTGAGTTAAAACTATAATACAATATCTCCAAGACAGTACAGCAAAATACTAAGGACTTCAACAGATTCTTCATGGTTTTAGACCTTTTGTTTGTTTGTTACTTTCTTTCTTTTTCCTTTTATCCCCACCAGATCTTGCATTGTAGGAAATGGCAGCATTTGTCTAGGAAGATGCTTATGGTATGAGCAACTCTGAAGAGAAAACAAATATAAATAAACTTAATCTTTCTTTAAAAGGTTCTCATACTGTATGATGTACTTTCAAGAACAGGAAAGCAACCACTGGACATTTTTTTGTCAGTGAAGAAAAATGATAAGCTAGATCTATCTCAAGACCTCTTCTTCCCTACTCTGCCCCTTCTAGCACTTTTTACTCTCCCTTACAACAAAATAATAATAATAATAATAATAATAATAATAATAATAATAATAATAAAGTTTGCATATTTAATTATATTAAAATTTCCTTGTTAGAATATGTGACTTATGTGACTCTAAGGTGGGTAAAGCTGAAAACAGAACATTTCCAAAAAGAAGTGAAACACTTTCAGGAACAAAATTTTAATATGGACAAAGCAATTTCCTCCTGATTTTCAAGGTGGGACAATTTGAAATATTCAAATATAGAAGAATTCTAAGTATACAATTATTTGTGTTGGTATTCTTTCTTTAAAATAATTAATAAATGAAAAAAAATCCTCCATATATCTCACGAGTTTTTAAAAATAGTAAATTATGGAGGTGGTATATTGTTTATAATTTTTATGGTTATCTCAAAGAATTATAATGAGAGATAGAACAAAAATCAAGAAATAAGGAGAAGTGAAGAACTGGCAAAAGACATTGTAATTTGATATGTCTGAAAAACAATTTCTGTTTATAGCAACATAGCAAAATTCACTGTGTTGCCCAGCAGAAGGAGACTATCCTATTTTAAGTACTATGTTACATATGTTGGCAGACAAAGTATTGCATTTTCATACATTTAATTCTGGCAAACAAACTTCTCAGAAACCTCATGGTTTTCATGTGATTGTTTGAGAAATTAAGTATTTGTTATTTTATCTTCCTTTAAAAAAAACTATTTTATTTTCTTGAGTTAAATAAATAAATAAATAAATAAATAAAAGGTAGGAGTAAAATATGAGAAATATATTTTAGAAAAATTCTGAACCAAAGCAAATTTTTACATAACTGAAGACTAAATGAACATTAGTGTTTTGTTTTGCTTGACCAGATTCTGAAACCTAGTGTAGTTTGTATGTATTTGCTAAAACTTTGACTACGATGTAGCTGTTTCTCTATCCATCAAGGTAAAGAATTGTTTTAGCTAGTTCCTATGAAGATCATTTTATAATATCTGCTCACATGTAAAGGAAATTAATTTTTATTTCATACACCAAGAGGAAGAGTTCTAAACATACTTTAGTATGCTGAATGATCTGAATTAATTCCAAGGATATCGCATATTTGTTTTCCTCTTACCAGAAGGGATAAACTCATTTAGGTAAACATCGCATTTACAAAAGTGTCCTAGAATAATACATAATGAGATACATCCTATTAAAATAATGTGCTCCACCATTTGGTGCTCAGAGCATGATCATTCAGAGCATTCTAATTCAAAGGCTGATTATTTTCAGACTGGCTATTGTGGACGGTAGTTTGCTATATTTATTTAGACTGTTTTGCATGATTAATAATCTCAAACTAAAATTACTCAGGCTATTCAAGTCAGTCACAGCTTATAATATTTTCTTTATTTGCAGCATGATATTTGAAAGCAGTTTCATACCAATTGTAATTGTAAACTCAAGGTCAGAAAATGGACAAGTATTGTACTGAATATATGCCTACATATGCATATTATTTTATAATACGAGGTAAACGGGATCCTGATGGATGAAAAAATCTACGTGAGCCTGTGATATTCACTTGGCCTAGAAAAACAATAGTATCCTGGGCTGCATCAAAAGAAGCGTGGCCAGCAGGTCAAAGGAGCTGATTCTTCTCCTCTGCTCTGCTCTCATGAGACTCCACCTGGAGTGTTGCAGTCAGCTCTGGGGCTCACACCATGTGAAAGACATAGACCTGTTTGATTGAGTCCAGAGAAGGGACTTGAAGGTGATCAGAAGGCTGGAGTACCTCGCTTCAGAAGATAGGCTGAGAATTAGGTTTGTTCAGCCTAGAGCAGAGAAAGATCCAAAGACACCTTACAGTGGCCTTACAGTATTTAAAGGGGGCCTACAAGAAATTGGGAAGGGACTCTTTATCAGGGAGTGTAGTGACAGGACAATTCTGTTTGCTGGAGGGAAATCAAAAAATGCTAATTGGCCTTTTTCCCCAAACGAAAAAGTCATAGCAGGATGGACATATCATTATTAAGATGTCCAAGCTACTAATGTATTTACAAACATATGTACTGTTTCAGAACAGGTGGAAAGATGAAAGTCACAAATGACAGTTTATGATAGGTGCAGCTTGTGTCAAGTAAAGTTACTAAGAGTACGTTGAAACCAGAGTTAGAAATAGATGACCTGACAAAATCTGAAGAAAGCAGGAAAATTAAGGTCTGCTGTCTTGAAGAGACTTTATGGAAGGTTGCAACTGACAAGAATGCTGATGAATATATAAATGTATGCATTCTGTCAACTACATTCAATTGCATTAACATTTTCAAAATTAGGTGTTAGAGAACCTGCTGACAAGGAGCACTGTGAGGACATAGCAAATCAAAAAGAAATAAATTTCTAATGTCAGAGAGGAAAATTACAACATGCAGAACTGACAAAAAGCAAACACACTAACAACACTAGCAATAAAATATACTATTAGTCATTCAGTGTATATTTGGTAGGGATTACACAAAGAGCACCAGATTTTGACTGGGGTTGATTTGAAATGAGGAGTGGATGCCTAAAGTAGTTTTGTATTTTGCCTTTGGTGTTTAATGATGATGTGACAGCAACAAGAGAAGGAATATACAGAGAATACACATAGAAAGAAGTAAACTTGAATCTTTTCAATATTTTGTGTATTTTAAGAAGCTGGTATATAGCATATCATAGTTTAGCGTCACCTGAATTATTTGTGGACAAGAAGAGTGCTAGTAATGCTTGATCTCACAAACCAAAGCAGAGTGAATTGCTGTTAAAATTCACTGACCATTACACAACTTTCATCTTCTATTTATTAAATTGACATATCTATTTTTAACAAATATTTTTATTTTGGTGAGCTGTTCCTCTTATAATGCTGAATAATGCATTTTTCAGTAGCCAGACTGAAATGTTTTCTTTGCATCAAACATATTTTTCACATCAGTGAACTTCCCTCCTTTTCAAAATCTATTTGCATGCAACCTGAAGTATTTTATTATCAAAATATGTATTTAACACTTGTAAAACTCTCTTTAAAAATACAAATGCAATTTTGTTTTAAATTTGTTTCTCAGCAGAATTTTGAAAATATGGAAGATATTTTGACACATTCAAAATCCATTTTTGCACTTTGCTTGTCGTAAGGACTGTTCTCTGAATTTCAGTCTCTCCAAAATACCCTTTCCAGCAATTTCATTTTGAATATTCTGTCATCCATCAAAGACTATAATGCTCACTGTATTAGAAGCTCTTTGGCAGCAGGGTGCAAATGAAAGTCTCTTATGCTGTCATTCTACAATTTCTAGAATTGCACCAGAGACATGAATTCATAGACAACTGAAATAACCAGTTTATCTAGTCACGATCATACAATGAACTACACTTTTTGCTACATAATCCTTCCATTATGGTGGGTTGACCTCATCAGGCCACCAGGTCAGCCATGCAGCTTGCTCACCCCATCCACAGCAGGACGGGGAGAAAATATGATGAAACAACTCATGAGTTGAAATAAGAACAGTCAGACTGGGCACAGGGAGACTGATGTAATTTATTGACAACAGACCACAGAAGTGACAAGTAAAAGCAAACCAAAAGCACTTCCACCCCATGCCCTTCCTTTCCAGGCTCAACATCACTCTCATTTCTTCTACCGCCACTGCTACCCTGAGAAGTGCAGAGAAATGGAGAATGGGAGATTGCAGACTGTTTATTGCATTTTGTCTCAACTGTTCCTTCATCGTCACTTTCTTCCCATGCTCCAGCTTGGGGCCCCTTCCATGGGATGTAGTCTCACTCTCCCTACTCAAAAGAGAAAGGGGGAGAAAATACGATGAAAATCAAATGTGTGGGTTGCGATATGGAGAGGGATATTGCTCACCAATTACTGCCACGGACAAAACAGTCTCAACGTAGGGAGGTTAATGTAACTTATTGCCTATTGATGACAGATAGGAGCAGTGAGAACTAAAAGCAAACTAAAAACACCTTCCTGACCCACCCATTCTCTTCTACTTTTCTCCCCCCTTTACCCCCCACTCCCACCCAGCAGTGCAGGGAAAAAGGGGATGGGGGCTGTGATCAGTCTATAGTGCTTCCTCTCCGCAGCTCCTTCTTGGTAATACCATCTGCCCCTGCTCCATGTGGGTTCCCTCCCATGGGATGCCGTCCATCCCGAACTGAGCCTGCGGGGGCTGCCCACAGGCAGCAGCTCTCCAGGAACTGCTCCCACATGGTTCTGTACCACGGGGTCCATCCATCCCCCAGCAGCAAACTGCTGCAGCACGGGTCCCCCACGGGCAGCAGCTCCCCCCAGACCCCCTGCTCCTGCGGGGGCTCCTCTCCACGGGCTGCAGCTCCGGCCCGGGACCTGCTCCTTCAGTCTCCATGGGCCGCAGCCTCCTCCAGGCCACATCCACCTGCTCCACCGTGGGCTCCTCCATGGGCTGCAGCATGGAGATCTGCTCCATGTAGGACCCATGGGCTGCAGGGGGACAGCCTGCCCCAGCAGGGGCCTCTCTGTGCACAGGCCGCAGGGGAACTGCTGCTGCATGCCTGGAGCACCTCCTGCCCTCCTACTGCACTCACCCGGGGGCTTCAGGACTGGTTCTCATTCCTTGCTCTCCCAGCTGCTGTTGAACATCAGGTTTGTTTGTTTGCTTCGTTTTTTTTTTTTTTTTTTTTTTTTCTGTTCCTTTATTGCATATTCTCTTACAGAGACCCAACCATCATTGCTCACTGGCTTGACTGGCCAGTGGCAGGTACCTTCTGGGGACAGCTGAAAATGGCTTTTATCTAACATGGGGCAGCTGCTGGACTCCTCTCGTGGAGGCCACCTGGGCAGCTCCACCACTTTTCATATAAACCCAATATACTTTCTCTCTTCTGTATTCTTTTTCCCATTGGCTTTTACACTTACATATTTTCAGTGTCATTAAGTATATTTTCAGTAAAGTCTGCCGCATGTGCGTAGGCCTCCCCGTCATGGAATTGAAGATTCTTGCAGCTTACTCTCTGTTTTCTTTTTGTACAATTACCATTGATTTAGAAGCTTTGATAATTAATGTTTTATGCCTTATATGTTAGCCATACCTTTTATTTCCTCTAACATTTTTTGTAACTCTTGATTTCTTAATTATCTTTTGTTTTACATGTGCATTTGTAAATTGCATGTGCTACTTCCAAAATCAGAAAGCACCAAATTTAATTAAACATTCTCCTGTACCTTATTTAGTATTCTTCTGGTGAAGGCGTGACAAGAAAATGAAAGTAAATACTACTTGATGGACTCTGTGACATTTTTGTTAAGGATACAACTATGATCTGATAATGGCTTAATCATGGCAACTCTGGTTGACATGTAGAAAACAGATTGTGTATGCATGATATGGGATAATACATATGCAGAAAAGGTAAAATGATGGACTCTATACTAGCTCTTGTCACTCAGAAAAGATACTTGAAACTCACCATGCAGAGTTGTCTGAAAAGATCAGCACAGTACATATACCTTGTCAAAGAGATCAATAGAATCAGGAATTGTCATGGAAATGACAAATAATCTGTTATTATGCTTCTGTGAAATACGTGATATGCCAGAAAAGTAATTAGAATAATCAAAGATAAGATGTAATTTTAATAGAAAAAGAGGCTAAATAAAGTGTAAACCACAATAAAGTGACTCACCTTATTGTGGTTGACCATACCAGTTTTAAACAAAGAGAAATACATTTTAAAATCATGGCTGCAAACAACTTGTGCACAGTGCTGTAATAGCAAAAACATAATGGGACTTGCAAATGCAAATGCACAGGTTTGGTGGAACAACTCCCTGCAAGGCCTGAAGGAGAGGCACCAGATGGGGGTGGACCCCCTGCCCGGTCGCTATCGGGCAGAGGGAGGGGACCCAGGAGTGCAGGAGGAATGGAGACAGGTTTCTGCTCAATGTTGCAGGAAATGCCCCGCGCGGGCGCGCGGCCGCTTCCCAGGAGCCCTTATGCTACAGATTTGAGGCCCTGGAGCTTGAGAGAGCAGTGGATGAGGATGTGGTAGAAAGTTTACCCAGGAAGCCTAGTGCGAGGAAGTCTTCTCCACGCCTCAAGACTGCTTCCACCAAGAAAGAAAGAAGGGTGATCATTGTGGGTGACTCCCTTCTCAGGGGAACAGAGGGCCCTATCTGTTGGCCTGACCCTACCCGTAGAGACGTCTGCTGCCTCCCTGGGGCCAGGGTCAGGGACATTGCCAGAAAGATTTCCAACCTGTTTCGCCCCTCCGATTACTACCCACTACTGATAGTCAAGGCTGGCAGTGATAACATTGATGAGAGAAGTCTGAAGGCTATCAAACGGGACTTCAGGGGGCTGGGACGTTTAGTGGACGGAGCGGGAATACAGGTGGTGTTTTCGTCCATTCCTACAGTGGCAGGGAGGGGTTCAGAGAGGACACGGAAAGCCCACCTGATAAACATGTGGCTCAAAGGCTGGTGCCAACACAGGAATTTTGGGTTCTTCGACCACAGGGCACTTTACTCGGCACCTGGCCTGATGGCTGCAGATGGGTCCCAACTGTCTCCAGGGGGAAAACGGACATAGCCCAGGAGCTGGCAGAGCTCATTGAGATGGCTTTAGGTAAGAAGGGGGACAGGGATGAAACAAAGCTTGTTGGAGGTGTGCCGGGGGAACAATGGCAAGGCTGGGGGAGAAGGCAAAGGCTCAACTGAAGTGCATCTACATTAATGCACACAGCATGGGCAACAAGCAGGAGGAGCTAGAAGCTGTTTTGCAGCAGGCAGGCTATGACTTGGTTGCCATCACGGAAACGTGGTGGGACCACTCTCATGACTGGAGTGCTGCAATGTCTGGCTGTAGGCTCTTCAGAAGGGACAGGCAGCACAGAAGAGGTGGTGGAGTGGCTCTCTATATTAGAGAGTGTTTTGATGCTGTTGAGCTTGAGGCTGGGAATAAGGTTGCGTCACTATGGGCTAGGATCAGCAGAAAGGCCAACAAGGCAAGCATCCTGATGGGGGTCTGTTATAGACCACCAAACCAGGATGAGGAGATGGATGAGAAGTTCTACAGAGAGCTGGCAGAAGTTGCAAAATCGTCAGTGCTTATTCTTGTGGGGGATTTAAACTTCCCAGACATATCCTGGAAGCACAACACAGCCCAGAGAAAGCAGTCTAGGAAATTTCTGGAGAGTGTGGAAGATAACTTCCTGATGCAGCTGGTTGGTGAGCCTACCAGGGGAGGTGCCCTGCTGGACCTTCTGTTCACTAACAGAAAGACTGGTGGGAGATGTGGTGGTCGGGAGCTGTCTTGGGCAGAGTGACCATGAAATGGTAGAGTTCTCAATACTTGGCAAAGTCAGGAAGGGGACCAGTAAAACTGCTGTCTTGGACTTTTGGAGGGCTGACTTTGAGCTATTCAGGACACTGGTTGGCAGAGTCCCTTGGGAAGCAGTTCTGAAGGGCAGAGGAGCCCAGAAAGGCTGGGCACTCATCAAGAAAGAAATCTTAATGGCTCAGGAGTGGTCTGTCCCCACGTGCCCAAAGACAAGCCCGCACGGAAGAAGACCGGCCTGGATGAACAAAGAGTTGTGGCTCGAGCTTAGGAGAAAAAAGAGGGTTTATAATCCTTGGAAAAGAGGGTGGGTAGCTCAGGGGGACTATGGATGGGGGACTAAGGATGTTGCGAG
>NC_048926.1:56251585-56275661 GCF_011077185.1 Oxyura jamaicensis | reverse complement strand
GGGGACTATGGATGGGGGACTAAGGATGTTGCGAGGTGGTGTGGGGACAAAATTAGAAAGGCCAAAGCTCATCTGGAGCTCAATCTGGCTACTGCTGTTAAAGACAACAAAAAAAAATGTTTTTATAAATACATCAGTATAAAAAGGAGGACTAAGGAGAATCTCTACACTTTACTGGTTGTGGGAGGAAACTTAGTTACCAGAGATGAGGAAAAAGCTAAGGTGCTTAATGCCTTCTTTGCCTCAGTCTATAGCAGCAAAACCAGTTGTTATCTGGACACCCAGTACCCTGAGCTGGTGGAAGGGGATGAGGAGCAGAACGTGGCCCTAACAATCCACGAGGAAATGGTTGGCGAACTGCTACAGCATTTGGATGTACACAAGTCGATGGGGCCAGATGGGATCCACCCGAGGGTATTGAGAGAACTGGCGAAAGAGCTGGCCAAGCCGCTTTCCGTCATTTATCAGCAGTCCTGGCTATCAGGGGAGGTCCCAGTCAACTGGCGGCTAGCAAACATGATGCCCATCTACAAGAAGGGCCAGAGGGTAGACCCAGGGAACTATAGGCCTGTTAGTTTGACCTCAGTGCCAGGGAAGCTCATGGAGCAGATTATCTTGAGCGTCATCATGTGGCACTTGCAAGGCAAGCAGGCGATCAGGCCCAGTCAGCATGGGTTTATGAAGGGCAGGTCCTACTTGACAAACCTGATCTCCTTCTATGACAAGGTGACACGCTTAGTGGATGAGGGAAAGGCTGTGGACGTGGTCTAACTTGACTTCAGTAAGGCTTTTGACACTGTTCCCCACAGTATTCTCCTCAGGAAACCGGCTGCTCATGGCTTGGACTGGCGCACACTTTGTTGGGTTAAGAGCTGGCTGGATGGCTGGGCCCAGAGAGTTGTGGTGAATGGAGTTAAATCCAGTTGGAGGCCGGTCACTAGTGGAGTCCCCAGAGGGCTCAGTACTGGGGCTTGTTCTCTTTAACATCTTTATCAATGATCTTGATGAGGGGATTGAGTGCACCCTCAGTAAGTTTGCAGATGACACCAAGTTAAGTGTGTGTGTCGATCTGCTCGAGGGTAGGAAGACTCTGCAGGAAGACCTGGATAGGCTGGATTGATGGGCCAAGGCCAACGGTATGAAGTTCAACAAGGCCAAGTGCCGGGTCCTGCACCTGGGGCACAACAACACCAAACAGAGCTACAGGCTGGGAGATGAGTGGTAAGAAAGCTGCCTGGCAGAGAAGGACTTGGGAGTATTGGTTGATAGTTGGCTGAATATGAGCCAGCAGTGTGCTCAGGTGGCCAAGAAGGCCAACAGCATCCTGGCTTGCATAAGAAACAGCGTGGCCAGCAGGTCCAGGGGAGTGATTGTCCCCCTGTACTCAGCTCTGGTGAGGCCGTACCTCGAGTACTGTGTTCAGTTTTGGGCCCCTCGCTACAAGAAGGACACTGAAGTGTTTGAGCGAGTCCAGAGAAGGGCTACGAAGGTGGTGAAAGGTCTGGAGAACAAGTCTTATGAGGGGTTGCTGAGGGAGCTGGGACTATTTAGCCTGGAGAAGAGGAGTCTCAGGGGTGACCCTATTGCTCTCTACAGGTACCTTAAAGGAGGCTGTAGGGAGGTGGGGTTGCTCTGTTCTCCCACATGCCTGGTGACAGGACAAGGGGGAATGGGCTAAAGTTGTGCCAGGAGAGGTTTAGGTTGGATATTAGGAAGAACTTCTTTACTGAATGGGTTGTTAGTCACTGGAATAGGCTGCCCAGGGAAGTGGTTGAGTCACCATCCCTGGAGGTCTTTAAAAGATGTTTAGATGTAGAGCTTAGGGATATGGTTTAGTGGAGGATTTGTTAGCATTCAGTCAGAGGTTGGACTCGGTGATCTTGGAGGACTCTTCCAAAATAGAATATTATGTGATTCTGTGATTCTGTTCAGAGACAGCCATGTGGTGTAGTGATTATTCAAAATGAGACCCACTGACAACTTCGCCCTCAAAAAGGTCCTATGCAGTCGTAGCCAGAAAGTGATAGGTAACAGAAGTCTGTGCTTGTCCCATCTTCCTTAGCTGGCTCTGCAAGCTGCTGTAACAGATAGACTCCTGAATTAGGGGCATCTTCAGCTTCATCCAGGCTGGTAATTCTCATGACAAACATGAGTACATAACATATTTTCATAACTGTTCATGTCCAACAGTAAATTCTTAAGCCAACTACTGCAAAATGTTATAAATGTACACTAGAAAAGAAAATCAATTTCTCACTTGTATTAATTCTAGTATATCAGTTAAATCCTCTTTGGACATTTTTTTATTATTTTTTTTTCAGAATGAGTGCTGCAGATGGATTTTTTACACAGGTCTGATTTATCAGCACTTTAAGTTTTTATTAATTCCTTTATGGTAAATCAAAAATTAGATATATGATTTTTTTCTTTAATCATCAGTTAATTATTAGCCTATTTAACAAAATAATTCAGTCATGCCTGCTACAATTAAAACAATGACTTAGATAAAGATTCATAAATGGCAAAGTTTACACACAAAACTTATGGCAAGATATTGAGAATTTCTATACAGACAGGTATTAAGGATTTCTGTACTGCAATGGATTGGGTATTCCTAAACTTGGTTGCATTCTCAAGAGCTTTTCCTCTATTGGTGAATTACTCACCCTACCCTGTGTCAGTGGACAATCATAGAATCTTGAGAAGTTAGGCCTCTAGTGAATTACTCACTGTTCTCTAGGTTGACATTGGATTATCAGTGAACTTGCCCTTGTTCTGAGAGGTGTCTCACCTCAGGAGGAGATCCTAGGTCACAGCCCACTGCTGTCCTGGAGAACTCAAAGGGCCTCTTTGCTTAGCACTAGTGTTTATAGGACTGTGAGATTATTGGATTTAGTCATCCAGTAATCCAAGATGGATTTTTCATCCTGGCCACAATTCAGGTTAGATAATTATTGCGTTTTCTACCAATGATACAATTCCAACACCTTCCCAATTGTACAGTCCTGGTACCTTCTAGGTCATGCTACAATCCAGGTAGTGGAAGTTCTAGGTACAGTTAGGGAGTGCTTTATCATCCCAACTCACTGTACTTGTAACAATGGCAAGAACATAATATTAGTTTATCCTGAGATCACAGAGGACCCTGTGAGGGTGGGGCTGCATCACCATAATCTGACCTGTGACTAAAGTCTTTCTCTCTGCAGACTGGTTGTGTGGCAAGCACTTATCTCTGTGCCTATGAATGATTTTTTATTATTATTATTTTTTTTTCCATGTGCCCAGTTATATAAACTGAGAATTTAAACAGTGTTGTACAATTTAGGGGGTTCTTTCAGCACTGAAAGTTGTCTAGCCATTCTCCAAAACCCTGAAGTATAAGGTGATTATTAACAACAAGCATAATACAACAAAACCTAGTAAAATCATGACAGGGTGTAGCATCAGGTTTAGCACTCCAGTTGCCATAGCAGACCATCCAAGCAGAACTTCCCACCATCAGTAGGCTTCATCCTTTTGACTCTCCAATACTTAACGTATTTCTTCAGTGTCATGATGGACTGTGATAAGAGTCTTTTGTCTAGTTTTCAGCTCTTGTTGCAGGAGGTTTATCAAATCAGGATGGAGGAAGAGTCACTTGATTAAAATTGTATTCATTCCAATAGGCATTGTTTGTAATGTATGGTATAGAATATAATCAAAAGACAAAACTTTGTAAGTAATTATAGGTGCAGACAAATTAAAATCACAGCTGATAATCAGGGAAAAGTTACACACAGGTTAGTGTGGTTACTAATACTATAAAATGGTAACAAGGATTCACACAACTTTTGCATACATACACATCTTTTCCCAATATATATGGCCAGTGCCAAGAGTCTCATTGGAATGTATTTTGAAGTGAATGAATTTAGTTCTGTATCTAAACAAGTGTCTTGAGCTTTAAGGGTGTTTCTTTCACAAATAAAACCTTGTTCTCAAACAATGCATGCATTCACATTAATTTTTTTACCATTTGTTACTGTTTCATTGGGCCCATACTCTGTATTCTAATGGATAGGGTACAGTCTCATTGTGATTTAATCCTAGCACAATGGTTGGGTAAATGGTGTGTAATGAAGCATTTCATATTGTTAAAACAAAAGCTGTGGCCTTATTATTGAAGGGGTCATAACTAAAACTGACTAAATAACACCAGGATTAGAATGCCCTTTAAAATTTGGTTACATTGTGTTGATACTTTTCCAGTTCCATTGATTTTTGTAAGTATGCTTCATTTCTGTGCATGACCATGGTTGAGAAGTTCAAATTTATTATTAAAATTTATTCTCATATGGCCACTCAAAGGTTTTCTAAGAGTAGTAGCATTATTAGAGTCTGAGACTGTAGCATTAATACAGCATTTCCATTTGCCATCCTGTGGAGTGTAGTAAGAGAAAAGAGAGATTCATTTCAGCAGGGAATTTTCTAACAGGTTGCCCTGTTTAAAAGGAAAGATAAATTCATTATGTTTTAATTTATTTATCCTATTAGAACAAGCACTAAGTCCTGATCATGCTAACGTAAGTTTTCAGTTATCTTTTTAAAGGATATTTTCTTAACTATATTTAGTAATAATTGCCAAATTGTGCTTCTCCAGTCTGGAGGACTCGCACAAACAAATATAATATTTCATGACAATAAGCACAAACTAAATATAATATTTCATGTTCTCTTTCATAGTTAGATAAGGAACAAAAGGAACAAAAGAAATGGAGAAAGAAAGAAAAGGAAAGAAAGAGAGAGAGAGAAAAGGGGAAAGAGAGAGGGAGAGGGAGAAAAGACAAAAAAAAATAAAAGAGAGAAAGAGAGTCAGAAGGAAAGAGGAAGAGGAGGAGGAAGAGGAGGAGGAGGAGGAGAAAAGGAAAGGGAAAGGAAAGGGAAAGGGAAAGAGAAAGGGAAAGGGAAAGCCCACCTTGCTTAAAGAAGAAATAACAAAAACGTCAGACATGCATTGATGTAAGCTATATACTGCCTTTTTCCATGTTTATTGTAAAATCATGCATTTTTACTGTTCCCATTGATGAGATTTATTTATTGTTTTTCTATGCCTCATGATGGAATCATAGCTTTCTGTCCTGAAGGTACAACAGTGATCATCAAGTCTTTATCTCTGCATAACACAAAGCAGAAAACAGCTTTCAGTTATTTGTACCAATTCTGTGACTTCTGTTTGAGCTGTATTCCAAACCTACGGTGGATAAATTCTTGCTAGTTGTATATCCCAAACTATTATGCATCTAAATCCATTTTATTTGTTATTTCAGTTGTGCTGAAACCTGCGTCATTCCAAATCATATGTCTTGCAGAGAGCACTTCACTGGTGATCTGTGAAAATTATTGTGCCTGTCAGCTTAACACCCAGGTTCAGCAGCATTTACAGAGACTGAGCTAGGCAAACCTTTCTTCTAATTTATTTTTATTGGGCTGTGCATAGCCCAGCTGGGATAGAGTTGTATATAGGCCACCTATCTAGGTTCTGTATTGCATATCATACGGTTTGATTAAAAACAATACCAAATTGATTGCAGGTGCCAGCATATAGTATGCAAAGGTAACAAAATTATATTTCATCTTCCATTTTCTGAAGCCAGAGGGAATTTAAATTGTGACCTGTTCACTGGAAATCTGATTTGGTCTTAGAAGAAAACATATCAATTGAGATCTCTTAAAAGCACAAATCATAGCATAGCTCTATGACAGTACAGTATTCTGAAAAATCATTTTGTTCACTATTCTGCATGTACATTGCAACAGGAATCTGAAAAAATATTTTCATAATAAAATTATTTCTGAAAATCTGAAAGGCATATTTAGCCTCTGATAGCAGTATGGCAGTGTTCAGCAATCATGAAGGCAGAGTCTGTTGATCTCTACATTTTAGGAACCCCAAACTGAGGGAAATGTGTAGATGGTAAATTTAATTTCTATGTCCTCTTTTAAAGAACTATGCCAGAGAAGCAGGAATTCAGACAACTATGAAATGAGCTCCACTCACTTCTTTCCCTGAAGAGGTACTTTTGCATTCTCTTGATTCAAACTGAGTGATGGGACCATGAATTCATGTTCCAGCCTTCTCCAGTCTATTTTCACATGAGGAGAGAAACACTGTTTGCACTGCTTTCATTAAGAGTAACTGCAGCCATTGAGCAGCCTTTGAGACATGCTATAGTTGACAGCTGAGGGAATTTCTCTTTTGCAAAATCTTGCTAGTAGGAGTTGGCCAAAAGGCAGGATGTTCACTTCAGTGTTAGTGTAAAATTGATGACAATAAAAATTGCTAGAGAATTGCTGAAATTTAAAACAAACAAACAAATTTATATATAGCAGTGCTTTGGCTGTAGTTATCTTCCCATTATATTTCAGTGAAAATACAAGCCACATAATACAACTTCCACGTCTACATCTGCAGACTTTTAAGGTACCTTATATAATATCATTCATCTTATATGAGAAGATGATATGCAATAATGTGTAATGTAATGTAGCAGTCAATAATTCGATAGATGCAGATGTCCCTCATATTTCTTTACATGTCCCTCATGTATCTTTCTCCATATATATATGTTTATACACACAAACACACACATATACACACAGAGTTCATAAAAATCTGAGCAAGAGACAGCTCCAAACTCTAATTAAAACCTAACAGGAAACTCTAAGCTTAAGGATATTTCAGAAAATTACATTTTTTTTTTTTTTTTTTTTTTTTTTTTTTTTCCAGTGGCTGCCTCTGTTTATCACGAGAACAATGGAGACTTTGCAGGGGCCTTTTTCAGACATGCTTTGTTCATATCCTGAGTTCTGATTTATAACTTATGAAGCTAAACGTAACATGATGCCCTGCCCTTGGGCATTTTTGCATGTTTGCACATTGCCAACCTATTGCCACTTCACAATTACATGGCTTCTGGCTTGGATCTGTCTCCTGGGAGAGTTCATAACATAGTACAATGAGCACAGACTCTCTTGCAAAAGAAACTGTAGGAACGCAGTCAGATAACTGATTCGGTGATAACTTTATGCTTTGCTTTAACAGTAATATTTTCAGGAAATCTTTAGAAGCAAAAATTCCACTTTTTTTTTTTTTTTTTCTTTAAAGAATGAGGCTCCTATTCTTAAGAAACATAATTGATTAATAAGTTTTGTGAGCTCTTATGAATTTATATAAATACCTTGAAGAGGGTGCAAAGAAGATGGAGCCAGGCTCTGGCTCAGATACTGAGCCCTGGGGGGAGTGGCTCAGGGAGCTGGGGTTGTTTAGCTGTGACAAAAGAAGGCTCAGGGAAGACATTATTATACATTACAGTTACCTTGAAGGAGGTGGTAGCAAGGTGGTAATTGGGCTCTTCTCCCAAGTACCAAGTGACAAGATGAGGGGAAATGGCCTCAAGTTGTTCCAGAGGAAGTTTAGATTTAGGAGAAATTTATTGACTTGAAAGGGTTGTGTGGCTTTGGAATAGGCTGCCAAGGGAAGTGGTTTAGTCACCATCCCTTGAAGTCTTCAAGAAACATGTAAATATAGGACTCAGTAGCATGGTTTAGTGGTAGGCTGTCAATACTTGGTTAAAGGTTGGACTAGATGATCTTAGATGTCTTTTCCAACCTGAATGATTCTATGATTTTATGATTCTATGATTCTAGGTCCAATCAACTTAAAAATAAATAAATAAATAAATAAATAAATAAATATTTTTGCTTTGTGGAGTCATAGCATCCTAGAACAGCCCAGGTTTGAAGTAGCCTCAAGAAATAATCTGGTCCAACCTTTAATGGAAAAGAGTGCCTAGACGAAATTAATCCATTCAGCTCTTGAAAATTTCTTGTGATGGGGACTCCACTACGTATCTGGGGAGGTTGTTCAAGTGGTAGGTTGTTGACACTGTAAATTTTTCCTTATATCAAGATAATGCAGTCCTGGGGCCCCCAGCACAAGACAGATGTGGAGCTCCTGGAACACGTCCAGAGGAGGGCCACTAAGATGATCAGAGGGCTGGAGCATCTCTCCTATGAAGAAAGGTTGAGAGAACTTGCTTAGCTTGGAGAAGAAAAGGCTCCAGGGAGACCTCATTGCAGCATTCCAATACTTGAAGAGAGTGTACAAACAGGAGGGGGAATGCCTGTTTACATTTGTTTATAACGATAGGACAGGGGGGAATGTTTTTAAACAAAGACAGCGGAGATTTAGGTTAGATATTAGGAGAAAGTTTTTCACTCAGAGGTTGGTGAGGCATTGGAACAGGTTGCCCAGAGAGGTTGTGGATGCCTCATCCCTGGAGGCATTCAAGGCCAGGCTGGATCTGGATCTGGGCAGCCTGCTCTAGTGGCTGGCAACTCTACCCAAAGCAGGGGGGTTGAAAATTGATGATCTTTGAGGTCCTTTTCAACCCAGGTCATTCTATGATGCTATGATTCTATGAAAATACTGCTGGTTCAACATATACCCATTGCCCACTGTCCTCTCTATGTGGCTTCTTGTGAAAAAAGAGTCTCCACCCTCTTTTTAGCTACCCTTTAAGTACTGGAGAACTGTGATGAAGCTCTGAACTTTCTCTTCTCCAGGGTGAAAAGACCTAACAGCTTCAATCTTATGTCATGGGGCAGGTTCTCCAGCAATTCAGTAATTTTTATGGCTGTCCTTTGGACCCTTTCCAGTCTGTCTTTTTTGAATTACTAGGACCAGAACATGCATCATGCCTTGTGTGTCATGTGTGGATATGGTGTTTTACCTTGTTAGGCAGCTGAGCTCTACCATAACAGCTCTCTCACTCCCCCTTCTCAAGGGGGGTAAGAAGAAAAGGAAAGAAACAACTCATGAATTAATAATTCATGAGTTAAAAGGATAATTTAATTAAAGGAAAAATAATTATTAAGGGAAAATTATTAATAATTAATTTAAATAAAGGGAAAAATGAAAGGGAAAAAGGTGGAAAAAAATGAAGTGGAAAAAGAGGGAAAAAATAAAGAAAAATAGAAAAGGCCGTGTGGAAGTGCAGAGGAAAGAAATTTCTCTCTACTTCCCACTAACAAGCAGGAAGTAGACCATTTTTTTGAAGCAGGGCCTCAACACATATAGCTGTTGTTCAGGAGGACAGATGTTTTCACAAGCGCCCACCCCACCCTTTCCTTCCTTTTCCCACCTTTTATTGTTGAGTGTGACACCATATGGTATGGAATATCCCTTTTGTTGGTTTAGATCAGCTACCCAGGTGATGTTGCTTCCTCACATCTTGCCCACCTACAGCCTGCTGGCAGTGGGGGGGTTGAAGGGAGTCCTGATGCTGCACCAGCACTGCTTGACAGCAGACACAACTCTGGTGCGATATCAGTGCTCTTCTAGCTACAGGTGCAGAGCACAGCTCTGTATGGACCTCTGCAGGGAAAGTTAACTCCATCCCAACCAGACCCAGCATAGTAGCCCTTTGGTCCCAGGTGTCTCAGTAGCACCTGCGTGTACACGCTGCCACCACTGACATGTTGGTGGGTCCTGGCCCAGTTGCTGCAGGCAGGGAATTTGGGGATGGGCAGTAGGGATCCTTGGAGTAGGGGTTGGGGGGGAGTGCAGTGAAGGTGAACGCAGAGCAGGCAGTAGGTGCATGGACCGAGTGAGAGAGGAGCAGGAAGGAGAAAGAAACAATCATACAGGAAACTTAAGAAGTGTTTGGACGATGCTCTCAGACACATTTTATGATTTTTTGGGGTTGTCTTTTGGGGATCCAGGAGTTGGATTTGA
Organism: Oxyura jamaicensis; assembly: GCF_011077185.1. Taxonomy (NCBI): domain Eukaryota; kingdom Metazoa; phylum Chordata; class Aves; order Anseriformes; family Anatidae; genus Oxyura; species Oxyura jamaicensis. The sequence continues at coordinate 56,265,886 of NC_048926.1, read as the reverse complement.
TGATCCTCGTGGGTCCCTTCCAACTCGGATGGTCTGTGATTCTAGGATTTCTTTTTAATTCAGTGAAATACACACTCTGTGTAAGTACCCACTGTGTGTAAACTATGCATTCTCTTCAAGTCCAGGATTGAGTCTGAGCAGTGGATTAAGCTGAATAATATGGGGTTATAATGATTGAATGTCTGAGTCATATAAAATAAGAGAAGTAGGAGTATGGAGAATAACACTTGTGTTTACATTACCTGATTTTATACTAATCATTCTGCTTTATAAACTCTTTGAGAAAAGGCCAAAGAAAGAAAATATAAATTTTCACAATCCCATTGGAATATCTAAACATAAAAGTTTTGTTGTTGTTAATGTTGTTTTTAATATGATTGAGATTTTAATGTGTAAATGTTTTTTGATAATGTAAATACTTCTACACCAATAAAGCCTCTCTATTTCCTTTCTCACTGCCTCGTATAAACATGACTTTTCCCTGCTCTCAGGGTATGCCAAAAGTGCTATTTAGTGATGAGGATGCTGAATGAATATTGAGAAAATTGGACAAAGTAGGGAACTGATCTCAGCACTCTGCACCTTTTCTGTGTCTGAGATACTAATTTTTGACAAAAGTTAAACACTATCTGAAGACTTCCCACTGGAGAATTTAATGTAAAATTTCTAAAACAATATGTTTGTGTGTGTTTGTGTGTGTTTTGTTTGTTTGTTTTGTTTTTGTTCTGTGATAAAATTTCCCTAATAAGTTTGCAGTTGCCATAGTAAGCACTTAACAAAGAGTTTGATATTATATCTAATGATTTGTGACACTATTAATTCCCTCTGCCTGGATTCATTGCCAGTTGGGATGACTTCTATAGTACTAACATAAACAAAGCCAGGGCATGACTTAGGCACTTTCCCAATTCTGTTGGATTTTAACAGAGCTTCTGGCTTGATGTTGGTCCATGTCAAACAATTCTCATCCAGGAATAACTCAGTAATTAGTAAGGATTAAGGAATGCTCCCAACATCCAATTTAGATTTGACCACCCTTTTTGGGAAAGCTTGTGGATGCAAGCCATGGTTTGCTAGCTGGCCTCAAGGCCAGAAAATTTTCCATTGCATACTTCAGTTGCTAATAATTACAAAAACAACCATATTGGAAATAGTTCAACAATTTATCATCATTGCTATTTTATTATTAGATCTCGAAATTGTTACTTTCTATACCAAACATTTTAGGACATAAAGCCAGCTTGCTACATGGCACCAGTAACTCACATTTTTTATTTTTTATTTCACAGGACTTGAAGCTTTCATAGGACTGTAGCTTTTCTTTTTCTCTTTAGTTTCTATATGCCAGAAGGAAACAGAGTCAGAGAGGTCTCTCATGTAGAATAGTACAGACACAGAGGATGGCAAATGAAGAGTAATATGCTTTAGATATAATGCATTAGGGATGCAGCAGAGTCTAGATACACTCGAAGGTCGATTTGAGCAGATAAGATTTACTTTCAGTGGACATCTTTTTGAATAGCCCAAAAGAATAGTATAAATATGGCCTTCAAGTGCCACAACACTCATGTAGAACTGTGATTACTACAGTTTCTGAAAAATATTTTGAGAACCCCAGAAACCCAAAGATACAGCAACACAGCACAAATATGTCTTTTAAAATTTGACAGTCCATTCAGTGTCCCATAACAGAGGCTATTTTCACTTCCTGATTCTGCACATGTGCAAAAGCAATTACACTGAAGCACATTTTAAACACATCTGGGAGTATGAGGCATAATTCTCCCTGATTTAGAAAAAATAGCAACCTAAAACCTTTCCTTCAGTGTATTCTAATCTGGTACAACAAAGTTAGTTTTATATGAAGCATTTATAATTTAAAATATTAACAATTATGATTGCAGATTACTAGAAGATATTTTGTCTCAAACTGACATTTTAATTTATGCAATGTTTTGATTAAAATGAAAGATACATATACATGCATATATATATACATATATACATATACATACATACATATATATATACATACATATATATATATATATAATTTCCTGATCATACTATCAGATTATGCTCAAGAGAGAGAGCTCATGATAAGCATCCTACAATTACATTTAATAGTCTTGGCAGGAAAGAGTAGAGCAGTGTGCAAGAAAAAATAATTCATGATAGATTCTGTAAACTGGTGAGTAAAGTTCATCTCTGGCATAGTGCCATTGAATTCAATGGTGTTACGCCCTGTTCAGATATGGCCTATTTTGTCTTAGTTTTAGTAGCTTTATTATCACAATCCAATTCCAACCTTGGTTTTGTGATTACTCACTGAGATTACACTAATTAAGTCTGACAAAAAGCCATGTGTGTAGTGGAGTTGATCAACCTAATCAATAAATGCATTGTTATATATTATGAAGAGCCATGTAATCAGACAGACATTTTACACAATTTCTTGAATTGAGGTAATACGCTACCATAAAAGCATACAAATACTAGTAGATTCATAGAATCGTAGAAACATAAGGTTGGAAATGACCTAACAGATCATCTATTCCAACCGTACTCCTATCACCAATATTACCCACTAAGCTACTAAATCATATCTCATAGCACCTTATCCAGGAGCTTCTTGAACACTGGGAGGGATGGTGACTTCACCACCTCCCTGGGCAGACCGTTCCAGTGCCTGACCACTCCTTGAGAGAAAAAGTTTTTCCTGATATCTAATCTAACTCTCCCCAGCTGCAACTTCTGGCTGTTTCCTTGAGTCTAGTGTATAGATAGGTAAGCAGCATGGTCTAAAGGTCACAGCGGGCAGAGAGAAGGCAGATATTTCCAAGTGTAACTTCTTATTGTGGGCTACTATCTGCCACCTGGACCATGCCACTCAGTGCTGGGCCTAAGAACTGGGTTTGGGGCTCCATTGATAGACAATGGGCAGAGGTGAGAAGTCCTCTGTTCCAGAATGACAATGTCTGCAACCTTCTCACTGTACTAGTCTGGGATGGAGTGGATGGCTATTTTCATCAGAGAAAGAGCAAGCCTCCCTCTCCCACAGAGTACAAACCCAGGAGCCCAGTCAGAACAATGAGGGAGTGGTCTTGGTAATCAAAGTTGGGGATACTCAACCTTGCACTGTCCTTAAGCATATTAGTAGCCATATCTCTCAGGTACACAGAACAGTGCTGATTAGAGTCTAAACAAACACTAGATTCTTCATTGGAATACCTTAAAGTCTTTATTTATACAGATAGAAAAACAGAAATGAAAGCAATGTTTGGACTAAGGGAGGAAGCCCTAAATTATGTTTGAACCAATTTAGTATACTTTTGGTATACACAAAAACCAGGATACTATCTCTGCTATAAATCTAGGATAATTTCTTAGGTGTCCTGCCAGACACTCAATGAAGTATGTTTACGAGAACTCACTTTCACAATTACAACATTTTGAAAAGCACAAGTTTTAGAGGAATAATGTCATTATAGTAACATATAACCCATTTGGCTCTGATAAAAACCCAGTTAAACTCAATATAAACTCAACAATTTGCTAGCTGGAGCTCATGTTTTCTACACATAGATATATTTTTTCCTAGCATGGGTGCTAATTTTAAGTTGGTTTACAGAAAAGTTCAATCCAGTAAGAGGGGATTGAAGGCCTGAGTGACCTTTATATATAGCAGCACCTTCAATTTGCTAATTCAAGTACATACAGAAGTACAGATACAGTGCAATGAGCTTTGTCAGAGTATTTAAGCACTTTGACCCATGCCAAAGTCTGATCAGGGACATTCTTCTTCCTATTACATCTCTCATATTCAATTTATGTGTACTACAGTCACATCTTATCTTGGTTCCAAAACATAAACGTAAATCTCACTTTAGGAAACAAGTATTCAAATACTGTTATATTTTATTTTCAGAGTCTTCATAACCAAATAGCATAGGGGAAGAGACAAGTTTTTGTTAAATTTATCCCAGGAAGAAAAACAAATCTATATATTTCAAGTTACATTTATAGCACAGTATTTTCTAACTTGTAGTCTGCTTGTACTGAGATTTTAATATAAACCAACAAAATTGTGTACACACACAAGCAACTAATAAGAATAATTGGACTTAGATTACAACTTGAATGGCAAGCAGTTCCACACATTTACATCATGGCAATCCAAATTGAATATTGTCAATCACAGTGAACATTACCTGTATTTGAATTGAAATAAATCCCAAGAATCAGCAATCAGACAACAGCTGCCCAAGTTACTGAATGCAATTAAATGTATAATGAGCCTGAATTCAAGTACTTCTCAGGGCTCTAAGACCACATAAGAATTCATTGCATATATTACTTTTAGATTATTTTTTAGGTCATAAAGTGTTAGACCTGCTCTGTTCATCACTCAAAGAACATCTAGTGGTTTCTCATGATAGTACTAAACACGATGCTTGAAACGACATGTAAAACTGATCTTAATCATTCACAGAAAGCTCAGTTAGGTACAATCTTAAGTTACCATGTGCCTCTTATTTCCCGTCAGTTATCTGAAATATGAAATTATTTGATATAAACTTTCTTCTTTTATAAAGCTACTGTTAAAATATAGATCAACAAATAGTTTGTTCAAAATAAATGATATATTGAAATGTGTACAAGTGCAGTTGTACTTTGACTGAAATATTACTTTGTCTAAAAAATAGAAAAACCTCAAGCACTTTTCTCATTGACCTATGTCATTATCAGTAATTGTAAAATGAGCAATTCAATCACTTTTTACCTTTGATAACAAGGTCTTATCTAATCTTGGATTTGTAAATGCAATTCAAAATGAAGAATTTCATTAACATTTAGGCTTATTGAACTCATAAAGAAATGCATTAAGTTTTGATAAATATTCAGATTTTTCTAAATGACTTATCTTGGTTTTCTGTTGATTACTATCCATCTGAATGAAGCATAGAATGAAAATGGGAAAACTAGAGAGAAATAATTACAATTTATTATTCAATTTCCTAGGTACTTAAAATATTTTCAAGTGACTGTGTCTTGAATAAATATGGTTTTCTAATGTTTAATAGTATTGGTAATATAACAAATATAAATCCTTTCTAAGGATGCTATCAAGGTTGAAAAGTGGTTATAAAGTCAGGAATTTCCAGAATTAAAATTGGCAGAGGAGCTCAGAAGGGATTTCCCTGTGTATTTTCTTCATGTCATGGTCATCTGACAAAGTATTATTTTTCTTCACAAGGCCTATTTCTTCCCTGATGCTCAGAAAGGATAAGCAGATATTCAGTGCTTTGTTTTATTCTTGTTAGCTACTGATTGACATGTTTTTTCTTACATAATAACGAGTAATAATAACCCTGATGACAGGGTTTTTGCTACAAGTGTTTGCATCATCCTTTTGACCTAATGCTCACAGATGCAAAAATATTTGATACCCTTCACATTTTGAGAAATGAGGAACTATAACTTCTCTTTGTGAATGAGGATCGGAGGTGCAGATTACAGACAGTCTTTCATAGACCATAGGCATCTTTACCTGTACATCCAGTACTTTTCAGTCAGGAATTTGAGGGCCAGTACCAGACTGCAGAGGGGAACATGCTCTGAAGGTAGAATCTTCCTTCAAAGTCTTTATTCCATTTCAACATTTTCTTTTCTTCCCTTTTAACATTTTTTTTTTTTTGGCCTCACTCCTATCTGTTTTTTCTTACTATGTCCTCATCTAGACACTCTCAGTTTCCCATTTGTCCAAGTAACAACTCCTTAGACATTTTCCCCTCATAGTTCATTATTCAGATGACTTTTTCACACAACTCTCTTTGTTCATTGATGTTATACCTCCAGTTGTCCTCCCAGAATGATCTCATAACCTATGCTCCTATCACTCTACTTTTTCCAGTCTCCCTCATTAAACTTTGATTCTATCTTCATACACCATTTTCCCTCTTAGTGATAATCACCAACCCTCCTGTCCAGTCCGTCCAAAACTGCAGACCTCTGACATTTAGATGAAGATAAATAACTATTCTCACACTCTCGTCATAATTCTGACACAGTTATTATATTGCTCACAGTTTGAAACCAGCAAGTCTTCAAAAACCTTTTTAAATTCTGTGTAGTTCCTATAAGGCATTCACTGATATTATGAGAAGGAAATATCCATAATCACACAGGCTAAATGAAACTACATGTAAAAGAAGGCTTTCTGATTTTGTCATGCACCAATGGATGTTTCTGGATGGAGTGCACAGCTTTCTAACGCAGGCACTGCCAGATCTCTAGCTCTTCGCTTTTAATTGTGGGCATGCCAGCTCTTTCCAAGGAAAAAAATTGCTTTTTTGTTTGTTTCCCATGTTTTTCCTTACTCATATTCACAGAAACAATTGAACTGTTCTGGTTGATAATTTCTATAAATACTCCATCTAACAGTTACTCAGTGTAAAACCTGCTTTCCTAAGTTTTGTATATTTGCAGGATCTTAAGAAATTGTAATAATGTTACTAGGCTTCCAAAATTACTGTAACTTATTTTTAGAATTCTGAGCTCTCAACAGAATATACATGCAATCAAATCCTTACTGATCTTCCCTCTCTAAACATATTTACATTACTAAATTCCACAAAAATAAAATAAATTTAAAAAGGGTTGCTTTAAAAATATCTGAGCAAAGTGTAAAGGAAGCAATCCAAAAACCTGGATTTCCTGGTAGCCGTCAAGTTCACTGCTTTAAATGGTACCAAAACTTAGTTATATTTTGCTATGCCAGCCATTGGCATTCCAAGTTATTGTAAAACTAAAACAAACAAACAACAACAACAAAACAGAAAATAACATTACTACAGTAGCTTCATGAAGGAAAGAAAGAAACAACAACAAAATGCACACCCATAAGAAACAAACAAACAAAAGAATAAAACAAACATTTTCACTTAGTTTGAAATATTTTACTTCAGTGTGTTCCTTACATCAAAAAAAAAAAAAATAAAGAATTTTGAAAATGTGTTAATGAATCTCTTAATGGGTAAAATGTAACCAGTTCTACTGAAATCACTGCTATTTTCCATAAGATGTGCTATTTTTTCAGTGTGTATTTTTCTGTGAATGTTCTGGCAGGAGGACAATCTCTATTTACATATCACTTTGAAATGGATCACTTAGAAATATTTCCAAGTCTCATGATACTCATGATACACATCTTCTCAGTAAGAGACTTCTATTACAAAAATAAAAATAAAAATAAAAGTAAAAATAAAAATAAAATCTTCGTCTTCTATTGTCACTCCTGTCTGGGAGAAGAAAGCAGAGATGTGAGTTACACAGAACTGCAGGTATTTAATTAGTAGGAAAATAAGTGACCTGCAGTATTAGAGTTGCCTTTCTGTGGTAGTTGACATTCTGAACATACAAATCTGACATTCCTTGCTCTCTTCTGATGCCATTTTCAGGAATTTAATAATTTGCTGAATAATATTATCCATTATACCACCACAATGATGGGGAATTTCTCCTTTGCAGCTCCTTGCATGGATGAGGGAATGGTGGGACAGCCCATAGGTGGTGGTGGTGCCAAGCAGAGATGTGTTAGTAGTAAAGAAACTCAAGCTAAATCCTAGCAAATATTTGGCTTTTCACTGAAAAAGAACAGCAAGATTTCCATCTAACATGATCAGCTTTGGTTACTTGGTTCATGTTGAGGGTATAATTAAGTCATAATATATACTGATGGTTCAAGATAAAGAATAGTGGTATATTTATTTTATGTGCCTACCCAAACTAGATCCATCTGGGAAGACTGTTTCTGGCATAGCACATTCTGACAGTGGTGAGTTGACAGGAAAAAACTAATTCAGTCTAAAATGATGATGAGCCTTGAGCTGCCAGGAAAAGGGACAGGAAGCACTGGGAGAATGTTTTTCAGGATTTGAGGTTATTTTTAATGGCTAGTAATTCACAATTATTTTATCAATGACTAAGATCAATTTGCAATACAAATTTTTGATTGAAAAGTTCCTCCTTATTATTATTTATTTATTTATTTATATATTATTTTTCCAAGAATTCCAAGTCCGTGATATTTGAGTTGAAGATGAATGCAAGCAAACAGGAGATCATGGATGAGCCATGGCCCAGTTCAGAAAGCCTGACCTCAGCTTCATGGTCTATTACAATAAAATAGTAGACCTCAGTTTCCCAGGAAAAGGTCCTAAATGAATTCTGAGCCTGGAATTCATAGTTAGACTCCCCACACTAAAATATGTATCTTTTTTGCTTAAATCAAGCTGACTTGGGAGCCTGTGGATCTCACATTATTATTATATGCATGAATTTTGTGTGAACCTGGAACAGCTGCAGCTCAGTCCATTGTGTCAGGGGACCAAGACCTCCCTCACCTTTAGGGATTACTCTTCAGGGACATTTTTTCATTTAAGAGCTATCACTGTCATTGGCTCAAAAAAAGAAGAGATCCTAGCCCACACTCCAGTTTCCCTCTGCACAGCCACTTTTGGGCTGCAAAACAGATGGCAACATCTGGCCTTTGCTAAACAAAGAACTGCAGTTTCTGTATTTGGTTTGAGGCCAGCTGTCTCTCTATAAACTCATTGCAAATGATGCAGTGTTGGAAATATTCTCAGCAGAGCATCGCCTGATTTGAACTGCTAGTGCTCTGGCTTCTAGCCCTGGCTAATTTTGTGTGTTGGATGAGTCTCTTGTTGTAACTTGCCAAATACAGAAGTGACCTCAGTGCATGGTTTAATTTATTTATATTGAAGATTTTAAAACGTTTTTTTTTCTAATTGGCATGAAAATGAAAATAAGTTACATATTGACAGTGTTTGTGTCTGGTTGCACTTCCAGACACCACTCCCTGAAGAAGTCTGTACTCATTCTGCCATATTCTTAGGATATACCCGAAAGTTATGTTCTGCCTACAGCTCACTGATATGGTAATGGGTTTTGGAACTGCTTGGTTTTGGTTTTGATGGATTAAAGGAATGAATTAATGAGTTCTATACCAGAACTATTCTATTGTGAGTTTAACGTGAAATGGTAACTAACACTGTGAGACCACTGCCTACCTGTGCTACTCTGGCTCTGCTCTGCCTGACCATTGGCATTCCTGCACCATTCCTGCTTCTCCAGGCTTCCTTGCTTGACTGGTTCATAAGTGTCTGATTTGCTCACTATTTACTGGATTAAAACACTGTACCTCTTTTACTTTTCCCAGCTGGAGGACTACTGGAAATACAGAATCAGTGCAGAGAAGGGAAACTAACAGCTTTTGTGAATAAATAACAGGATCTATTTTTCTATAGGAGAATAGGTAGTCTGAAATATGTATCCATGAATGCCTCACTGAAAAAAAAATGTACTTTGTCAGAAGTTCATGGTTTCCAGGTTTTCCCATATATCATCATGGATGTAAGGCTAGGAACTCAATGAAATCAACAAATGTTTAACTAGAAAAACTGCTCAGTCACACTGAAAATCAGCATATGAAATTGAGCATGTATTCATGGACATTATTATAATTACCTGTAGCTGGTGAATGTGTGGCTACAATTCATGTATTAATACAGTAATTACAATCCCTTGAGATTCAATAACATTGAATTTTCCTTTATAAGAATATTTTTATACTGAGAAGACATTTTTTAACTTAGTAAGTGCACTTTTTATCCTTTGCATCCAGAACACCAGTTTTGAGAAAGTAATATTAATCAATTGTAAAAAGAAAAGTCATTCTATTTAAAGTGTTCAATGCACTGCATTTACAATCAAATTTTGCTGAGCTAGGAGTCTGCACAGGGTTTGACAACCTCTATTAAAAAAAAAAAAAAAATCATCCCCTAAGAGCAGTTTATTCTTTATACCATAAAAATCCAGATGGAAATTTGCTTCCAAATTACATGGGCATTATAGTGAAAATGGACATTAATCACATTAGACTTGATACAGCTCTTAAATTTAATTAAATTGTAACCAACAAGAACTATAACATTATGAAATATGGGAATATCTCCCATCACTATGGCCGGTCCTGGGAGGTCTTGCTTATCTAGTGCTTGAAGTTAAAAGAACACAGTGATGTTTATGCATATTATAAGCCAAATGTAATGATATTTTAAAATACATTAGTGTTATTATTTTCTCTACTGATGTACACACATTTGGGACTTGTGATTTTGAAGAATACTTCTTATGGCATGAGAAATGAAGATTTTAAGGGTGTTCTTTCTCTCCAAATAATTTCTTTCCCTATAGTAATCTTTTTCTATTGGCTTCGTATATTTTGGTGATCTTCTATAGGCTTATTGTACTGTATTAGTGCTAATAATTTACATCTTTGCCCCTGGAAATATATGGGGCATGTGTTGATGGAAAAGTCTATAAATGAATAATTCTGGTCCTTCCTTTTGGAACCTTTTCCTACAATGTGGGTGCAGAGGGTCTGCAAATGTCATTCTCTCACAAGCTTCAAGCTGGACCAGCTGCTGAACGGGAGATCCATGAAGTGGCTAAGAAGTCCCAAAGATCCAGGCAGAATAGGAAGAGACATGTCTGTCTGCACTTATGCTTTAGGGGATTCTGTATATATACAGTGTACTAGTGAAGAAACAGATATATTGAAATATATAAAGAAATAAAATATTAGTTTAGGTTGGCTGAGAAGAGATCACAAGTAAAATCCTTGCTCAAAGTCTATATTATCATAATGATGCCAGTTGCTCTAGCCATGCACCCCAAATTGTACTTTTAGTCTAATTCTTCAGACAGTAGCTTCACTGACACTGTGGGAATGCTGCATCAGAGAAATACAAAACAAGGTCAGCCTTTCTCTGGTAAGCAGAAGGTTGAAATAGCTTTGTGAAATGTGTTTATCTGATTCGTGTCAGTATGGAACAATGCTAGGGCCGCATGATGAAATATAAGCTCCTATTTAAGAAAAACAGAGTGATTAGTGTACATAGTTCTTGTATCATGCAAAGGAACGATCCAGCAATTTGTGTAAATAGAGGGTTTGAAGGGCGAACATTGAGACTCTAGTCTGGGAGATAAGAGGACCATGGAGGTTTTTAGGAAACTGCAGACTTTTGCATGGGACGCTGCTCAAGCCTCTGATAACCAGCAAAGAGATCCACCAAATAAGGAGAAAGGGGGAGTTGAAGGACCACCGAAGGACAAAGCCTGGGAGGAAGACTACGAGCCTTCAGCACAAGAGACCCCCAGAAAGACCACCAGAGACTGATACGCATGCGTCCAGAGAGGGTTTGGATTCCGGGAACTAATTATAATAACCTCGCCTTTTCTAGGAATAGTGATGAATATGTATTAGTCTAGGAGCATAAAAATCAACCACCTGATGTAACAGGTGTGCGTCCTGGTAGAGCAGAGACTCCCGGTGCACCCAGCGCTGTTTGCTTGCCTCTATTCGCTTAATAAATCACAAAAATCCTATTTGAGACTTAATCATTTATCACAGCTTCATATAACTTTCCAGCTTTTCTGTTCTCTACCTCATGTTTTGGTAGCATTCACAGAGTAATTAGAAATGTGAATGATAATCATAAATCATGAAGACTACTTAATTAGTCTCTGTTATAGATAGTCTTAAATAACATGATCTTTTCACAATGCATCATATTATCTTGAGAAAGTTATTTGCCTTTTGATTTAATGAGCTGGTGGCTCACTTACAGTACAAGGTGTCAGTTTACTTCATTTAGCAGCAAAAGGAAAATACATTTTATATTTTTGGCTTGTACTGCTTTCCTCTATCACATAGCACCAAGTCAAAGATAAAATACATAGTTCTTTAAAAGCCATAGTCCTGTAATTTAAGTGAAGTTTCCAATTTAAAAATATTGATAGAACAACTGAGATGGAGGCTTCCTGCCCCCAGAAAATATTAGGATCTTAGGTTTATTCTTTCAGTTCTGTAGGTGTTTAAGATATCCATGATAAAACTATGCAGTATGCACTTCCAATAAAGTAAGCTTAATTGAAATCTCTTGCATTTTTATTCTTTCAATCCTAAAGCTCTATGAGTGCTAGCCAAGAAGATTTCAGATGAATATTAAGAATTTTACTTTCTTCTTTTAAGCATGGATTCATAGAATGGGTTGGGTTGGATCATCTTGTTCCACCCTCACTGCCATGGGCAGAGACACCTCCCACCAGACCAGGCTACCCAAAGCCCCATCCAGACTGGCCTTGGACACTTCTAGGGATGAGGCATTCACAGCTTCTCTGGGCAACCTGGTCCAGTGCCTCACCATTGACTATTAGAAATAAGGAATTTCTTCCAAATATCTCATGGAGAAAATAAGCTTACCTGATTACCAGGGGTTTGTATCAGGGGTATTACAGAGAGACTGACAAGACTTGTATAGCCTAATGACTATTAACTGCTGATGCTGTATCACATGGGCATCAATGATGCAGCCAGGAGCAATCTAACGAGCATCAAGAGGGATTACAGAGCCCTGAGAGCAGCAGTAAAGGACTCAGGAGTGCAGGTAGTTTTTTCATCAGTCCTGCTGGTCAAAGGGAAGGGGATTGAAAGGGCCAGTCGGATCTGGCAAATCAATGGTTACAGGACTAGTGCCATAGACAGGGGTTCAGCTACTTAGAAAATGGGAGTCACTCTGAGAAACATGATCTGCTGGGGGCTGAGGGAGTCCACCTGTCAGAGAAGGGGAAGATCATCTTTGGTCATAGGTTTGCCAAACTGGTGAAGAGGGCTTTAAAGTGGAGTTGTCAGGGAGGGGAACCTCAATCCATCTCAAACCTCCCACCTTGATGCCAGTGTCAATGACAGTTGCCTAAAGCCTGGAGAATGGTCATGGGTTAGCAGAAGAGCACCTGAAGAGTAGCACAAAGGAAGGCCAGCCATTCCAGCCAGTAAACCAGCTTCATCAGGGGAACAACTTAAATGTCTGTACACTAACACATGTAGCACGGGGAATAAACAAGAGGAGTTACAAATGTAACATGCATGCAGGGCTATGACCTCACTGGCATTACAGAGATGTGGTGGGATGGTTCCCCCCACTATGGTGTTGGAATTGGAGGAAACAGGCTCTTTAGGAAGGAAAAGCAGATGAGGCTCTCTAAAGACAGACAGAAGCAGCCTCACTTTCAAAAGCCCTGGTTCTCATGGGGGACTTCAACCACTCCAATATAGCGGGATAGCACAGCAGGGCATAGGGAATCCTGGAATGCATTGATGACAACTTCTTTCTCTAAGTGATAGAGGAGCCAATGAGGAGAGGTGCTGTGCTGGACCTCCTTCTCACAAAGAAGGAGGGGCTGGTGGGCAATGTGAAACTCAAGGGCAGCCTTGTCTGTAGTGACCATGAAATAGTCCAATTTTGCATTCAGAGCACACAAGAGGAGGGAGCACAACAAGCTTGCTGCCCTGGACTTTGGGAGAGCAGACTTTGGTCTCTTCAGAGATCAGATTGGTAGAGTGTTGTAGGACTGGATGGAGTATCAAGCCCTGGATAGAAGAGGAGCTCAGGAAAACTGGTTCATATTCAAGAGTGACCTCCTTCAAACTCAGAAGTGATACATCCCAACAAAGAGGAAGTTGGGCAAAAATGCCAGGAGGCCTGCATGGATGACCAAGGAGTTCCTGAGCAAGTTTAAACAGAAAAGGGAGGCCTACAGAGGGCAGAACCAAGGACAGATAGCCTGGGAGAAATACATAGACATTGCCCAAGCAGCCAGAAATCAGGTAAGGAAGGCCAAAACCTGGCTGAGATTTTATTCCAACAGGAGGAAGAAGAAGAAAGAAGAAAGGAGAAAGAAAGAAGAAGAAGAAGAAGAAGAAGAAGAAGAAGAAGAAGAAGGAGAAGAAGAAGGAGAAGAAAGAAAAAGAAAAGAAAAAGCTGCTGTATAATTCAATAAGACTTGAAAGTGAGTTTTTGAAGAATAAGACTGAATGAAATAGAATAGAATAAAACAGATGTTAACTTAAAGAAAATTATGAAGCAATTGAAAAGCTAAAATCTTTAGGTATGTCGATGGTCTTATCAAAATCAATTAGGAAAAGAAGTGCAAGTAAAAGATTTGTAAATAAATTCTAAAATAACAACAATGAAGAATAAGAACAAATAAGAAAGAGAAAGTAGATGCATAATCAAAAGTACTTAAATGAAAATCAACACAATAGCAATAAAGTAAAAATGCATAATTTTATTTTAAAGATTATAAAGTAAAGCCTCAAAGAAGGAAGTTCAAAGTATCCATAAACACACACAAAAAAATCTTTCTTCTAGCCAA